>NC_081362.1:3529994-3797494 GCF_030684315.1 Stegostoma tigrinum
GGTGTGTGTGTGTGTGAGAGAGTGTGTGTGTGGGTGTGTGAGTGTGTGTGTGTGTGAGAGTGTGTGTGTGTGTGTGTGTGAGGGTGTGAGTGGGTGTGTGTGTGTGCGAGTGGGTGTGTGTGTGAGGGTGTGTGTGTGAGAAGGTGTGTGTGTGAATGTGTGTGTAAGTGTGTGTGTGGGTGTGTGTGTGTGAGAGGGTGGGTGTGGGTGTGTGTGTGGGTGTGAGAGGGTGTGTGGGTGTGTGTGTGTGTGTGTGTCTGAGAGTGTGTGTGTGGGTGTGTGTGTGTGTGTGTGAGAGAGAGTGTGTACAGGTTTGTGTTTCAAGTCAAACTGTGTCTGGAAGGAGAAGGAAATGATGTTAATATTCGCACCGCGCCGCCCTTGCGTTGGAAGTGACCGGTTTCCCTGGTGATAAGTCAGACCGGCCCCAAACCCGCGGGCTCCCAGCTCGTTGAGAGAGAGAGAGAGAGAGAGCCTATTTCTGGCCGGTCATCTATCATTGTCAGGAGGATAATGATTCTCATTTCAGCTTCTTATTGATGTTTGTAATTGGGTTATCTCTGAAGGAAAGTGGAGAGCTGGATCGATGGTAGCCAGGTCTGGGAGGGGAGCTGTACCTACTCAATGTGACAGAGAGAACACTCACTTAACACCCCCCCTCCAAAAAAACTCCACATCAGCCTCATTAGCGAGCACAGGAGGATCCCAGGCACAAGGGATGGCCAGATTAACCCTTCCTAAAGGCGGGTGGTGCAGAGACAGAACCTGGGTCGCACGTCCACTCTTAATGAATAATAAAACAAAAACGCCTTCCCCCGAACATTGTCCCGAACTGATCACTGCAGGTCTCAATCCATCAAACAGCATCCGCCAAGACTTTTAGAAAAATCCAATCCACTGAGACAGAAAAAAAACAAGAGAAAAGGGACAAGTTTCTCAGGGTAATGGGGCGGTTAATAGAAAGCACTTCCAAACTTCATGGCGCACTTCTAAGGGGCATTTTAATCTACTTGGATTCCCTGCCCGGTTTGAAAGTTCCCAGCGTCAGTTTGAGGAAACAGTTAGCTCGCCCCCATTCCGCACTGAGATGTCCAAATACTTTTTCTCTTCTCTCTCAGTTTCAATTCTCAACGCAACTCTTCTAACCAAAATCAAACAGGAAAAGTGACATTTGTGTGTGCGCCAGGATGATGTGTCCTAACTCTGCCTGTCTCCCCCCGCCTTCTTTACCAACTTATTAAGAACATGGAATAAATTGTTCAGTGCTACTTCGGGTTAATGAACTCGGCCAGGATCTTGTCTCACTTGTGTTGAATTTTTAATTGGCCTCCTCTCTATTACCTTGCTCGGCTTCTTGGTTTGAAATGTGGGCTGTTCTGTTCTCAATACCGAAAGCTACTCACTCTAGGACTGAATCGGACTGTAAATAATATTTACTTCTCCTCCTAACAGAGAGGAACCAACTGCGATTACAATTCCCTTTCACCACCTTCCCCCCCCCCCATAACTTCTCTCCAATTTCTACTCGAGACGATTAAGTAACCAACAGAATAAAATCCAGTCCGAAGCATGTTTGATTTTATATCTCAGGACTGAGAGGAGTTACCTAAATTCTAACTGGGTTATTTTCTCCAACCTGGGATGGGGGAGTGGGAAGGTGGTGAGGGGGGGTGGGGGTGCGGTTGCAGAGACGGGATTTGGTGATTACGCAGGATTTAACCCACATAAAGACATGCGATAAAACGACGGGCGAATCTGTAAACAGCTTTACTTAGCCCTGTGTAAATATTCCTTCAGAACAGACGGACTAGTGAACATTAGAATTATTTATTCTCCATGATAGGGCATTTGGTTGTAATAGATTTCTGAATGTCCAGTGAAGCTCTTTTTTTAGAATGGGGAATATTAATGTGGGAGGACAATTATCAAGCCGCAAGTCTCTGGTCCACAGTTTTGTTTTGAGCCTTTGAGTTCCGGCGAAGACCTGTGTCCGTCTCTTGTACAGGTGACCATTGTCCCTTCTTGTTCTCTCCTATCCCAATGTCAGAGGGGAAGGGGGAACTCTTGAGAGAAAATGGACTTTGATGGAGAGCTATCTCCGGCAGCAAATGCTCCTCCAGCGGCCCGAAACCACTCCCACACCCCGTGCCCAGAAAGTTCGAATCCCTGACCCTGGACGGAAAAAATACTCGGCGCTTTGTCCCAAATCTTACACAGCAGTGTGCTCAAATCGTCAGCATTTCTGAGCGTGGGTGTTTTATAATTATAAAGCGAACCCCGATCATTTTTAAAACTCCCCCCTTTTACCGGCTGGTTCAGACTTGCCGCGTGAGGCACCAGCTGAAGACACTGGAGTTATCCCTTAGCTTCGCTTTTTACCCCTGTTTGGGGGGTAGATGGGGGTTGGGAATAGCCAACAGCAAGAATCAAACAGATTGAATCTGAACATATTTTCGGAAACGACTGTTTCCTTCTTTTAAAAATAAAGGCAAGAAACAGCGGGAACAAACTGAAATCCTGGGCATGAAACGAAATCCAAATCAAAACTTTGAACAGCCAGAAAGTCAGGAACGAAATTAAAGAGGAATTCTACAGAGAATAATGATCATTATTTTATTTAGCGAAATGTGCAGCGTTATTATGTTTTTTTTGCAAGCTGTTTGTTTGAATTTCTAATGAATCTGAAGCACTTATTTTGATTATTTTGACTGGCTCCACTCAAACTGAGTGGGGGGTGGGGGGGGGGGGGGGGCTGCTGGTATGGGGGAGGTGGAATGTGCCTGTCTGTGTTTAGGGGAACGGGAAAGGGTATTTCATTCGAAGGAGCTGCTGATTGTTCGTTCCCGCAGCTGTTTTACAGCAAAATCAGACTCTCGGAAGCGCGGCGCTGAATTTCCCTGCCATCCCAAAGAACGCTGCCCTTTGAAACTGTCAAAAAAAAAATTATTGTTGCAAAATTTCCAGCTTTGTACCATCAGACAGCTGGGCAGCTAACAGCAGAGAAAGTCACATTGCAAATCTACCCTCAAATAACACACCGCTTTCTTCCCGGATTACAACAGAGAGATGGAAAGGAGCATCGGGACATTTGAAACAAACTCGATGACAATACAATTCCGGAGTTCTCTCCCTCTGTTATATTCCTCGGCTCCTGTTCTCGTCTGCAGAATGGTGCTGAAATTCGTGAAATTAGATTTTCGCTTCGTTTTACAGCGAGCATGGCAATCGTTATCAGAGTCCGTCTCTGCTCGGTTCTAAATCGCTCCAAGTCATTCATTTCATTGAAACTGATTCCACTCGCTGGATTTAAAGTTTCTGTTTTTTTTAAAAAAAGAAAATAAAACGGACAAATGTGGAATCAGGAGCAGGAGTCGCGGGTTGGGAGCAAGTGGATAATATTTGGAAGAAAAGCAGACTCAGCAAATGTGAAGCGAAGGATTTGTGGAAAACAGATTAATGATGAAAGAAGAGCTAATCTTCAGGGCGAGAAATGCAAGAAGACCCGGCGAAACACGTGCGGCATAATTAAATCAGAAATTTATTTTTGTTTTTGAAAACCCCAGTTTGTGATGGTAGGGAATTTTTTTGGCGTGTTTGCTGGTTTACTGAGGAAGGGCAGATATCCCCCTACTGGTGAACAGTCTGAGTTCACTGCAAAGGTCACTATTGTAAAACTCAATTTACAACAGCAATTCGGCTTTGGTGCGACCGTTTAGGTGTAAAAAAACCAAAAACAAAGCGGGGGGGGGTGGGGAAACCACCTTTTGAAACAAAGTTAACGGGGTTAAAGAACGAAGGAGTGCTGCATAATTTTGGATGAAAATTTTCCCCATTAATTGAGGCGCTCTCAGCTCTCCTCACTGTCTGATGCCTAGAAATTGTCTCTCTCTCTCCGAGAGGTGCATCTACAATTGCACTCACTGAAATGACACGTCTGAGCTGTCGTTGTCAAACAGGGTGAGTAAATTATGACAAGCAATTCCTGCAGTAACTGGCCACATGGCAAAGGTGACGCGTCCGCGATGCTCTCAGTTTAATTATTTGTCTCCAAACTCCCGCACAAAGTGGCAGGGGGTGTTTGAAGACCAGAAACGCTGCTTTTCCACCCCCCCCCCCCGCCAACTTCTCAGCCCCATCAAACAATTACACTTGTTCCTTCCACTTTTGATGTTGACACGCAATGAAATGCCCTACAACGTCCCAATATTAGCAACGTCTCTCATTTAGATGCCCCGTTTCTTCTCTTGCCTCGCCCCTACTTTATGTTTTTGTTTAAATGAGACCAGCTACTGTTAACCGTTTCACCAAGGGAAAGTTGGCGAAAATTTGAACAAACCTTACCGAGGCATCATTAAACTGTCACATATTGTTTAAGTAATACCATAAAACGTTTCGTTGACACATCTAACTATTAAAATCTTAAATAATTTTACGATTTAAAAAAAATCACTAAAGTATTTGGGTGATTGATTTAGAATTGGCCAGTGAGAGTGATAATTGCTCATGATTCTTTCAGTTTCCCAGTATTATTGCAGACGCTAATTTTAAACAACTAATTGGTCATTTCCTAATTAGAGTTTATCCGTTTTGATCATGTTATGTACTTTTAAATCGTCAGTTATTGAAATCAAAAAATACATTTTTTAAAGTGCTTTATTTGGGCGGCTGCATTTTTATTCCTGAACTGAACTCATGTTGGATATAAAAAAGAATTCGTTGATTGAGATCTTGCTGGTGAAAAACACATGCGTTTTGTCAAATTGTTCCCCTTGCACTCATCAGGACATTTTTCAAGAGTACAAATTCAAAAGGAAAGCCAGTAATTATATGACATGAGATTGAAATCCTGTCTGAGCAGTGTCCAGGTGAGGCAGCGTTCTGAAATAAACAATTCAGTTGGAGACAGGGAACAGTACCTGTTTAACAATTCCTTTCTCTCAGTCTCTCTGAACAACCCCCCCAACTATCCTTTGAGTCTTGAGATCTGCTGGATCCAGCAAAAGGAATTAAGGCTGACATTGGCAGCTTGATTACCAAGGTCAGAGCAGACAAGTCTGCCTCAGGTGTCAGCACATGCTAGACCAGCTCAGCTCCTATCCACCTGATGAGATCTGATCCAATAATAGTCACTGTGTTAGCCTTTAATGAGGCATCCTGTGAGAGCTTATCAGCCTCCACCTGCTCTCTGTAGTAATACCAACAGTTCCAGGGAACGTCAAAGAAGCACAACCATCCCTTCCCTCCTCAATCTCTTGTACAGGAAGATTGTGTTTCAAACTAACAATTGTCACTTATGTTCAGGCCCTCTTTGATCCAGGTATGTCCTGGAACGGCACCTGACGGTAAGTTCTGATGCAAGAGAAAATGTAAAGACAGAAATAGGACTCTCCATATCTGTCTTGAATATGAAGGATGAGATTATGGGGTGAACTTCAGTAGGAACAATTCAGTTTAGTGTCTCACAATGACAGTGCCTTTTGGGAACTGCAGATTTATCTGATAATGCAATATATCTGTTTCCATGATTATCATAAACACATAAATTATCATCTCAAATGATTTTGCGAAGGTCCTTTATGTTGCAATAAATGGTATGTGACAGTTCAGTCCTTTGGGCAAAGTACATAAAAGCAATTGAATACCAAAAAGATTGGACATGCTAAATAAAAGCTGTGCACTTAATATTTCATCTTGTAATTTTAAACAAAAGGGTAGAAACAAACAGATAGACCCAGTCAGGAAGCTAAAACTGCTGTAAATGTTATTTTCTAACATATGACATATGGCTCTTGATTTTAGCTTTTACAAGCAACGCACAAATATTGTAACCACTTGTCAAGCTTTGCCAACAGACATTCGCTGTTCGTATTTTGTCTTTCAGTTCTGGGAACTAACCTTGTGTTAATGAATAATAGCAAAATGTTGGCTGAGGAAGAGAATTGTTTCACTTATTTTGACCAAATCAGTTTACTCAGGCTACACTATAGTTGAATTTTACCTTCGGCTCAGAGGGTGCTTCAGGTTTTTATCAGGTAAATGCAAATATGGCAAAGGGTGAGAAAAATAATACATGCCACCATCAATAACTTTTTAAGTGCAAACACTGAATGAATAAGCTGGACACTTTATGCAAGAGGCAAAGATTAGGCAAGAGGAATGTGGTAACAGATAGTGCTGGGCAGGAGAGAATGTACACAAAACATTTCTGCTGGATCTTGATCTGAATGTTCTGTCTACACTGTACTTAAATAAACAAATGTCATGCAAGCATAGGAGCTCCATTTATCAACTTGGTTGCCTACCAAAGGGGCACAAGCTTATATATATAAAAATATACACATAAAGTAAAATACAAATCAATGTCACTGGATTTCATCTCTTTCTAATTTATTTAATATTTTCTTTTGTTGTTTGTGTAGATTTGCAGTAGCAACGTCCTGAATATTTCAATAATACAGAATAATGGCTGAAATAAGTGACAATCATTGGGAGTATTACTATAGATTCAGATTACTCATTTAACTTTCCGAGTTGTGGCAAAAAAAAACGTTTTTTAAAAATGCAAAGAAGTGCAGGTCTTGGAAATCTGAACTGAAAACAGAAATTGCCGGAGAAACTCAGCAGGTCTGGCAGCACCTGTGGAGAGAAAGCAGATTTAACATTTCGAGTCCAGTCACCCTTCTTCAGAATGGTTTTGAAGGGTCACTGCTGAAGAAGTGTTACTGAATTTGAAACATTAACTCTTATTTTTAAATCTCCCACCCAATGTTTCATTTGTTAGTTCAGACATTTTTATCTGGATCAATTTTTTTTTCATTTGTTGTAACTTTTTTCCCAATAAATTAATAAGTCTTGCCGAGTTTGACTGTGACTTTTTCTAACATTCTTTGCTGTCCTTCCTTGTCTCCCTCCCACCCCTCCCTAAGCTCTGGACAATGCATGTAGTAATATCATTAACAGTGGTTTCAACTAACGTGGGGCTGGACAACATAGAATCCTTTTATTCCCCATGCCCAGGTAAATGCATAGCATTTTTCAACTGATGAGGAAACTACATTATCAGTGGAAAAAAATGCTAGTAATGGCCAGATATTCAGAGAGATAACAAAAGTCAGAACAGATGAGTTACAACACTGTCTTTGTTGCCAGAGAAATATTTGCTCGGTGTTCAATGAAACTAGTGAAATTTGCAGAAGATGTCTTGGAGATAGTGCTGTAAAATTCCTTTATATGGCTATCTGATGTGGAGGATATATACCAGAGAACAGTGGGATACACAGCCTGCTGCATACATGAAGAGTCTATAAAGTTAAGGACCCAGACATGAGTGAGATAAACTGAGCTTCCTGCAGTCCTCCTGTTTCTTTATTGTATTTGCATGGAGAGATAAACTTATAGACACAGTTCACATTAATACCAATGTCTTCAATGCATGTGAAATAGTTTATGTGTTTTACGATATCAGATTGTTTTGTTTTTTTCTCAGTGGGATGTGGGTGTTGTCCATAAGGCCAGCATTTGATGCCCATCTTTAATTGCCTTTGCACTGAGTGGCTACACAGTTTAAGAGGGTGGTTAAGAGTCAGTTACGCTGTGGGTCTAGAGTCACATGTCAGTCAGACTGGGTAAGGGCAGCAGATTTTCTCCCCTAAAAGACATTGGTGAATGAGATGAACTGAAAACAAAAAAGTGCTGGAAATCACAGCAGGCCAGGCAACATCCATGGAGAGAGAGCAAGCTAATGTTTCGAGTTCACATGACCCTGAGGTTTTACAACAATCAATTGATAGTTCCATAGCCATAATTACTGACACAAGCTGTATATTCCTGCAGCTGCTGTGCTCAGATTTGAAATCATGTCTGGATTCCTAGTTCAATGACATTACTGCTACAACACTGCCTCTGCATGTATGCCAACATCGTCAAAAACAATGCTTGCAACACTGCACAGATTTTTGTTGTTGCTCTGTTGTGGTTTCTACGCTGATTGCTAATGAGTACTGACTAAACCGTAAACTCCTTAGATTAGACAAATCACACTGCAATGCCATTGTGACTGGTGATATAACACAGAGCAATATAATTGTTTGTCTGTGCTGTGGAGTGTACTCTGTGAATGCTGGATTTTGCCAGGCATTAAATCTAATAGAATTATAACGGTGACATTTTGTAATACAGTGATCTGAAAACAACAACTTGCATTTATGTAGCACTTTCCAAACAGTAAAACAGTTTTCGGGAGAGGTTGTCAGCCATGTAGGGAGATATTAGGATAGGTGGCCGGAAGAGACAAAGGGGTGCAGTGAGAAAGTTGTGAAGCTGAAGACGTGATGGCTAATGATGAAATTCAGAAACATGTAACAGGTCAGAATTTGAGGCACGTCCAAAATGCAGAAGGTTATCAGGCTCAAGGAGATTGCAGGGATAGGGGTGGCTGAGTGGCCTACTCTTACTTGTATGGTTGAAGTTGCAAAGGGTTTTGTAAATAAATAAGGATGAGAATTTTCAAACCAAGGTGTTATCAGAACAGGCATAGGCTAATGAATACAACAAAAGGGTATGTAGAACTTGGTGCGACTTAAGATATAGGCTGATGAGTTTTGGATGATCTTAATTTTATTGATGCTGAAAGATCAGAGACCATCAAATAGTAAATGTCCAGGGGATTTCAGCAGCAGATGAGCTTAAACGAAGGGGTGTGAGATGATGTTATGGAGCTGGAAATAGATGTATTTATAGAGTGTTAGAGTTGTACTGCATTGAAACAGACCCTATGGTCCAACTCTTCCATGCCGACCAGATATCCTAAATTAATCTAGTCCCATTTGCCAGTATTTGGCCCATATCCTTCTTAACCCTTCCTACTCATATACACAAGTAGATGCTTTATAAATATTGCAATTGTACCATCCTCCCCCACCTCCCCTGGCAGCTCATTCCATTTATGCATTACCCTCTGTGTGAAAAAGTTGCTCCGTAGGTCCCCTTGAAATCTTTCCCCCCTTACCTGAAACCCATGCCTTTTAGTTTTGGACTCCCCTATAATGGGGAGAAGACCTTGGCCATTCATCCTATCCATGCCCCTCATGATTTTATAAACCTCCAAAAGATCACACCTCAGTCTACAAAATTCCAGGGAAAATGGCCCCATCCTTTCAGCTTAAACCCTCCAACCCGGCAACATCCTTGTAAATCTTTTCTGAACCCTTTCAAGTTTCACAACACCTTTCCTTTAGCAGGGAGTCCAGAATTGAATGCAGTATTCCAAAAGTGGCCAAATCAATGCCCTGTACAGTCTCAATATAATCTCCCAACTCGACGTACAAAATGCCATTTCGCTACCCTGTCTACCCGAGACTCCGCTTTTAAGGAATTATGATCCTGCATCCCAAGGTGTCATTGTATGGCAACACTCCCCAGGGGCCTGCCATTAAGTATATAAGTCTGCCCTGATTTTCCTTGTCTTTAATGTTAAAGAAGTGGCCAGGTTGGAAACAGAGATTGTGCTGATTAAAACAACGAGCTTACAAAAGCTCTGGGTCAGCATCACACAATGCTCAAGGTGAAAAACAGATTGGGGTTTGAAAACAGAGATTGCCATAAGAAGTGATGACATTGGCTTAGTTTCTTCCCAAATTCCAATTTCCCAAAGCTTAACGGGTAAAAATGTCTTCTCATATAGTACTGTTTGGAGCACCGGCCGTGTGACAAATTAGACGCAGTGCAAGGAAGAACATACGCAGAAAGTGTTGTGTTAGGTTTCTTCAGTGATCTACTCCCTTGGGTAAGTAGCTCAGCACTTGGATTTATTTAAAGTTTTAACATATGAGGCGGAACAGGCATGTTAGGTGGAAAAACTATTTCCTTCGGTTTGGGAAATTCAGGATTAGGACCATGGACTCAAAAATCCGATAGAAGCCTTTCAGAAGGCGAAGCCAGGAAGCACATCCACACACAATGGGTGGGCGAGCTTTAAAACTTTCTACTACAAATACTAATTGTTAGTTTTTAAAATTGTTAACAAAAGATATTGGGCAAAGTGGAGGAGACCGAGAATGACCCATATGTCCAATCATGGTCAGCCATGATGAGTTTGAGTGGGAGAACAGCTTTGAAGGCTGAATTGCTATTGGCGCCAGATGGGAATGTGTATTTAAGGTCACATTCAGATCAGCAATGATATTATCGAATGGCAGAACAGGATCAATGGATGCATGATATAAACTGGGTCTCTTAATATAACTATCACTTCCCTACAAGCCCGTTACTGACAAGATGTCAGTTAAAAAGATCATATTTGTTGCCATTACCTTATAGTAGCCTTATGGTCTGGTTTCACAAGGTTCTTTGTGACATTGCTTGGCACTGTGTTGCTAAGATATGCTATATATGCTATAAGATGTGCTATATGTGCTATAACATATGCTATATAACTCAACAATTCATCACTTTAAAGGAGGGATCTGCTATTAAATAAAATGAAAACCCAGGACATCAGAAAACTTGGCACAAGACATTTGTGAGAATAGCACTGCTTCGGCTGTTGGTGACTTCAAGGGGATATGCAACTCTATAAGGCCATTGGTACAAAAGAAGAATGCCCAGTTATGAACAATATCCAGTAATTGTCAAGTTAGGTCATTTCATTATTGGTCTCAGATATGAAATTATTGATTTCAGCCTGTGACCTACTGAAGAAAGTACTGCGAATATTTATTCTTTGATTTATCTGAGGGCTGAAGGAGGATATTTGGAAAACATTCTATTAAAATTCTAATTCTGGTATTGAATTGTCTCTAGAAGACCTGGATAGATGTCATGTTTAATACAAATGTAGTCTAGCTCTCCAAATTAGACACGAGAGTTTGCCGAATGTAAAATGAAATGGAAACAGCTTCTGAAAGAAACATATTAGAATAGCAATGAAGAATGACTCAGATAACTGACATATTTTTAGCAAAACTGCTGAAGCTTCCAGATTAAATTGAAGAACAAACATTGAAGGGGCCAGAATGTACTAAGGTTATCACAAAGCCTCGCAGATGTAGCTGCAGAAGTCAGAGATGAAAGGATGGTGAGCTTTTAAATTTGATGTCCTTGCACAGGGAAATGCGGAGATCATTCTCCCATCTACGTTTACCTCTCATCATTGGGAAATCTGGTACCAGGTGAGTTCAGATATACCTGGCATACAAAAACTGAGAGTGAAACATAAACAAAGTCACTCAGAGTCTTGTTGAAGAACTCTGTTATGTTAGATATTTAAAGCCCCCTCTATAATGATTTGAGTGTCATGCTAATGTTGCAGGTGAGTGCAGCTGGTAGTAAGATTACTAGATTTGCTAGGGCTGATAACTGGGAAGACTTGCTGCAGCTTCAGCCTGGGGATTGCTCAATACAAAGGTAGTTTTTGTTGAGCTTTACATTTTAATCTGGTGCACAGGATGCACAGTGAGGCACAGAATGAACTAACATTCTCACTCTTCTGCCCATTGAGGAAATTTGTCATTAGTCTAAGCGGAAGGCACGGGTGGCCCAGATGATCCCAAATGAACTGATTCCAAAACCTGCCCTCGAGGCTCGGGCTGACTCCCGTCACTGGGAACTCATACCAGAATTTTCTGCAGATGCCACTTGCTTGCACTGGAAGGCAACATATGTCATGAAGCAAGGAAGAAAGCAACAGTGGGTTTTTGAGAAACTTTGTTTTCAAGGAATGTAGGCCTCCCCATCAAGATCAGTGTTTGCTGCTCCTACCGTAAGTTGCCTTGAATTGAGTGATTTACGGGGCCATTTCTGAGGACAGTATGAGCCAACCACATCACAGTGAGTCTGGAGTCACATACAGGCCAGATCAGGTAAGGGTGGGGAATTTCCAACTTCAAAAAGCTATGAGCAAACCAAATGGGTTTTTACAACAATTGATAGTTCCTTGGCCATTATTGAATGATAGTCACACCAACACTCAGTTGGGGACCTTGGGCCTTGGGCTGTGATGTTAGCTCGGGCGAGTGTGCTCAGCAAGAAGATTTCACACCATCACCCGCCTGAAGACCAGGCGATTTTATCTCTGAAACTTTCATCTGATCAGGATGGGAAACGGGTTGTCTCCTCACTTCTTTTCTGAAATTCTGGGAAGATCCCTTTCAAGGCTGAGTTAAAGGATCATTTTAAAGCAATGCTATGTTTCCTGAAGTGCGGCTTCTCTTCCCAAAAATTTGGACCCAATTCCGGCTGAACCGATGGTCATCAGCTAGGCTCACACATTCATGAATATCGCCTTGGAGGACAGCTCCACGGCTCTCAGTTAGAACTGGAGACTCAGGGAGGCTGATGGTGGGAGGGAATGTTCTGGGTGGGGCAGGTTAAAGTGGCCCCCTTATGGTCTGGAGGGACAACTCCATCTCCACCTTGACCAAGAAGAGAAGTTTTAAATTCTATCTTCTTGAGTCCATATGCTTCTTCCCACCAGATTGACTTGATAGGTGAAACCAGAATGGCTGCCCTCTAAATCAGGCCTTTAAGGACACTCCAAGCCCGTTCATTATATTTGTTTAAAACACTTTGGATAAGTACATGAATTAAAAAAAGGTTTGGAGGGATATGGGCCAAAGCAGCCACGTGGGACTAATGTAGTTTGGGATTATGGTCGGCATGGGCTGGTTGGATCGAAGGATCTGTTTCCATGCTGTATGACTCTATGACACCAACATATATGCTGAAACTCTGGTTAAAATCAGACTGTAAGGAAACTGGCCTTGCAAACAGGGTTAAAATTGCCTCTAATCGGATTTTAGATCAGGTAGCACAGACTGGGAGGGGAGAAAAAATTGGCAAGCAACAAAAGAAGAGATTTTTGCAGGGCATAAACAAAAAATAACTCACATTGGACCTTTCATTCTAAACATGAGATCTTTGTTTCAGAGAACACAAAGAGCAAATGATTTACTGTGTGTACAGTAATAAATTTTGTTGTCCTCCCACAGGAAATTATGTACCGACTGCACAAGTTTGGACAAGAAATTTGTGATTGAAATAATACTGATATAAGGTATTAGCCATAAAATGCCAGCATTTAGAGTGCTCCATAACTTTTGGCAAAGTTGTTCTCTTGTCAGAAGTGTCAAATCTATATTTACAGCATAAAACAGTGTGTAGTGTGCCATGTAACTGCGAGCATTTTTAACCTTGTTTGTAAATTTTGTCAGCTATAAAATACTGATGCTGCCCTTTTATACCCATAAAGTAACAGATGCCAATAACAACCAAACTCAAACAAAACCTCGATCAAAAATATCGGCTCCCCGGGGAGGTTGTTAGAGAGCTGTATGGATGATCCCGTGAACTGAGAGGGAAAAATCGTTCGTTTTCTGACTGGTAACGGAGCTGAAAGTTGAGATTTTGCAATATTTGACTCTCACTTTGATAACTTTCAATATAGTTCCATGGTTATGAATTTACTTGGATTTACACAGGTAAAACAAGGTTTCCGACATATTTCCAGCAGAGTGGGAGCAGGTCCAAGGACATTTCCAATCATTAAACTTTGCTGTTTGTTCTCATAGCTGCCATTACCATTATTGAGGCCTTACCATTCTTCAAAACTCTGTGCATTCTCACCAACTGAAAGCAGAATGGGATGCTGCAGGAAAATGGGATGCACACAGCAAGATCCCACAAACGTCAATCTTTCAATGATTTTCTAAAGATGTTCTTGGATGGATAAACATTGGCTCCTTACCTTCAGAAAACAGCAACTTATATTTAAAATTTAAATAACTTATATTTGACTTGTACCTTTAACATAATAAAGCACCTCAAGGCGTTTCACATGTGCATTATAAAATGAACTATGGAAATGCCAGTTAAAGAAACCCAGAGAAGCAATCTACACTTGTCTGCAAATTTAGGGAACAATTTGGTTATTTAAATCCGTGAAAATCATTTTTTTAATTCACTCAGGGGACTTGGGTGTTGCTGGCTGGGCCCTGCATTTGTTGCCCGTCCCTAATTGCCCCTTGAGAGGGTGGTGGTGAGCTGCCTCTTTAACCGCTGCAGCCCATGTGTCGTAGATCAACCCACAATGCTGTCAGCATGGGAATTCCAGGATTTTGACCCGGTGGCTATGAAGGAACGGCGATACATTTCCAAGTCAGGAAGGTGAGTGTCTCAGATGGGAACTTGCAGGGGATGGTGTTCCCACGGATCTAAAAATGGCTTGAAAGGTTTAAAGCAGTGTAATAGTGGTCATGTTGTTGAACTGTACATCATTGTCACTGCAAACTCTGCATGAACAATACATTCAACATAAAAATAAGCATCCAAGTGGCCGGTGAACGTGAATGCACAAAGTGCAAACATTGAATGTTCCGGCACCACAAAACAGGGGAGGCAATGACCTAGTGGGATAATTGTAAGACTACTAATCCATTAACCTAATATTGTAGGAACTTGGGTTCAAATCCCAACTCAGCAGACTGTGGAATTTGAATTCAATGAAAATCTGGATTTAGGAGCCTAATGAAGACTATGAAGCCATCATCGCTCTTCCTAAAAAACCAGCTGGCTCACTAATGCTCTTTAGGGAAGGAAAATGCTGTCCTTTCTCTACAGGGCCTGACTCCAGACCCAGAGTAAGTGGTTGATTCTTAACTACCCTTTGAAATACCCCAACAAGCCACATTGTTGTAACAACGGTTAGAAAGGGGAAAAAAGAACGAAAGTGACCTGGCAATGGTGAAGGTACTGAAGATGACTTGGAAATACATTACTATTCCTTCAGTGTCGCTGGGTCAAAATCCTAGAATTCCCTCCCTAACAGCATTGTGGGTCTACCTATAGAACACAAACTGCAGCAGTTCAAGAAGGCCGCTCACCACCACCCTCTCGAGGGGCAACTACGAATGGGCAAGAAATCCTGAAGAAAGATTGAACCTGTCATTGTCTACAGGAATAGTGCCAGATGACTGGAGGAGAGCTAATGTGGTTCCCCTGTTCAAGAAGGGGAGTAGAGACAACCCTGGTAATTATAGACCAGTGAGCCTTACCTCAGTTGTTGGTAAAGTGTTGGAAAAGGCTATAAGGGATAGGATTTATAATCATCTAGAAAAGAATAAATTGATTAGGGATAGTCAGCACGGTTTAGTGAAGGGAAGGTCGTGCCTCACAAACCTTATTGAGTTCTTTGAGAAGGTGACCAAACAGGTAGATGAGAGTAAACCGGTTGATGTGGTGTATATGGATTTCAGCAAGGCGTTCGATAAGGTTCCCCACAATAGGCTATTGTACAAAATGCGGAGGAATGGAATTGTGGGAGATATAGCAGTTTGGATCGGAAATTGGCTTGCTGAAAGAAGACAGAGGGTGGTAGTTGATGGGAAATGTTCATCCTGGAGACCAGTTACTAGTGGTGTAGTGCAAGGGTCGGTGTTGGGTCCACTGCTGTTTGTCATTTTTATAAATGACCTGGATGAGGGCGTAGAAGGATGGTTTAGTAAATTTGCAGACGACACTAAGGTCGGTGGAGTTGTGGATAGTGACGAAGGATGCTGTAGGTTGCAGAGAGACATAGATAAGCTGCAGAGCTGGGCTGAGAGGTGGCAAATGGAGTTTAATGCAGACAACTGTGAGGTGATGCACTTTGGTAGGAGTAACCGGAAGGCAAAGTACAGGGCTAATGGTAAGATTCTTGGTAGTGTAGATGAGCAGAGAGATTTCGGTGTCCATGTACACAGATCCTTGAAAGTTGCCACCCAGGTTGACAGGGCTGTTAAGAAGGCATACAGTGTTTTGGCTTTTATTAATAGAGGGATCGAGTTCCGGAACCAAGAGGTTATGGTGAAGCTGTAACAAAACTCTAGTGCGGCCGCACTTGGAATATTGTGTACAGTTCTGGTCACCGCATTATAAGAAGGATGTGGAAGCTTTGGAAAGGGTGCAGAGGAGATTTACTAGGATGTTGCCTGGTATGGAGGGTAGGTCTTATGAGGATAGGCTGAGGGACTTGAGGCTGTTTTCATTAGAGAGAAGAAGGTTGAGAGGTAACTTAATTGAAACATATAAGGTAATCAGAGGGTTAGATAGGGTGGATAGAGAGAGCCTTTTTCCTAGGATGGTGACGGCGAGCACGAGGGGGCATAGCTTTAAATTGAGGGGTGAAAGATATAGGACAGATGTCAGAGGTAGTTTCTTTACTCAGAGAGTAGTAAGGGAATGGAACGCTTTGCCTGCAACGGTAGTAGCTTCGCCAACTTTAGGTACATTTAAGTTGTCATTGGATAAGCATATGGACATACATGGAATAGTGTAGGTTAGATGGGCTTGAGATCGGTATGACAGGTCGGCACAACATCGAGGGCCGAAGGGCCTGTACTGTGCTGTAATGTCCTATGCTCTATGTTCTATGTTCTGACACTTGATGTAATTTTGGAAACAATTGGAGCTGTATTGTGAGTTGAAAGGAGTCTAGAACCAGTAGAAGTCTTGGACACTTTATTCACAAAGCAGCTGGAAGAGGCTATTGATTAGTATAAAACTGAACTGGGTACATTGTGAAACTTGTGGCTTTGCTTATTTAATTGAACTATTTGTAAGGGCCAGGATGGCTTGTAAGATACCACGCAACGGTTTAAAGGAGACACAGCCTGCAATGAGTAATTGTTAAAATGTAGCCAGCTCAAGAAATGGTGACATCAGTTCATTAAAATAAAAACATTTTCTAGAGCATTTTCTTTGTCAGTTATTTTTCTCCTCTGCCTTTTTTCTTCTCGTTACTGGTAAGCAGCAAAAACTTGCCATGCATTGATTCCGATCCTGGTCCACACCAGAGACCTGGTAATTTGCCACAGAGCATGCCTTTAGGAATGTGGTCGGAAACTATTTGGGACCCAGGCATCGGAGTCATTGCCCACTCAAGCAGGAAAGCACGCTGGGGGGGGGGGGGTCTCTGCTCTCTTGTTCCACTTCCATATTCACCACTCTGTCTTCTCTGGAGATGCCCATTACTTGTCTGAGCCAGCCGAGGTGGAAGCTATATCTCTTGTCTTCCTCATGCTGTCAATGGCTTGGTATGTTAACAAAGAAACAAGAGTAGGCCATTCAGCCCTCAAGACCGATCCACCATTCAATGATATTGTGGCTGGTTTGTCATCCACCTCCATAAACCTGCCTTTGGTCCAAATCCCTTAATACCTTTGCTTAACAAAATATTATCTATTAGCTGTGTAAAAGTATTCCTAACATCTACCACCCTTTGTGTGTAGAAGTGCCTTCCAACATCTCTCCTCAATGATCGGGCCCCAATTCTCAGACTATGCCCCTACTTCTAAAGGACGGAATTGAGACCCAAGCCTGGTCCATGTGGAGCTGTGTGCTTTTGGTTAGTTTGCCATTGGTGCACAGCTGCTCTCTCGTCATTGACACAATAGACCTGGCCTTGGCAACCCCCGTGCTAACTTCAAGAAATAAAGGGGCAGGTAATCGTTGACTTAAGGAGCATGAAACTGCTGACAGCCTCGGGTTATTGATGTTGCTGGAAGATAAAACAACCACATCCCGGCCCATAACTGTAGGAGAAAATAGACAAACAAAAACTTAAATTAGAAACAGCAAAGGAAAATTAGTCTGGTAGCATTCCTATGGACCAAGAGGATGAACTCTGTGTATGGCGTGTGATGCAGCAGAGGTGGTCCCTGCTCATACCCCTGTAGAAAATGTTCTACAAGAATGTCCAAATCACAGAATAAACAAAATCAAGTGTCTGCTATAGACATGGAGTTTGGAGAATGGATATTCCATCAACAGCCTTCAGGAGGCCACTGTCTGCAACTCCATTGGGAGAATTGAAGTGTTTAATGGATGATTGAGCTGAAAATCAGGTGAATTCTACAACCCACATGTAACCCATTTCTCAAGAGGATGCTACTGTTTAATAACTTTCAATAAAAAATAATCAAAGTCCTCTGCTTTGCTTTCTGTCCTTTCATCAAATTACCTCAAAGCTGTCTCTAACACAGCACAGAAGGGCACACAGCAGGAGGGCACGGTGACTCAGTGGGTTGGCACTGCTGTCTCACCGCACCAGGGGCCTGGGTTTGATCCCACCCTGAGGTGACTGTCGGAGTGAAGTTTACACATTTTTCCCTTGTCTGTGTGGGTTTCCTCTGGGTGCTCTGGTTTCCTCCCACAGTCCAGCAAGGTGCACGTTCGGGTGGATTGGCCATGCTAAATTGTCCCATAGAGTCCAGGGATATGCAGGCTGGATGAGTTCACCATGGGAAATGCAGGGTTATGGGTATAGGGTAGTGGGGAGGTCTAATCGGGTTGATCTTCAGAGGGTTGGATATATGGATCAAATGTCCTGCTTCCACACTGTAGGCATTCTATGAGTCAGAATAAAAAAAGAAAATCTTGCTTAGCTTCAGTGTTATCAATTGTGAATAGTGTGTAGGTCATATATACTAACAGCAGCAGCTGTTAACACTGTCTCCCCTGTCAGTTAACGGGATCTGCTTTGTATTGCTCAGAATTGGCACCAGGTGGTAAAAATGATCCATCCATATGCCTTAATCTGCTGAGCAAGCTTTCCATGCGTCATCTTATTCTGTGCCTTTTGAAAATTCATGGGCACAACATCCATGAAATTCCTTTCTTCGACAATTATCATGTCTTCAGAAACTTCTATGACCCTCAGTACACACGATAAACTTTTTTGCCAATCCACACTACCCGCCCTTTACTTAAGTATTTTCCTTCTCGCTGATTCTGTTACCACAAGAGCAATGATATTCAAACCCTTTAAAATGTTTTGTGTGACTTTTTTCAAGCAGGGTTTTAGGGTTCAACTTTAGCTCCTGGTAATTTTATTTTATTCACCAGGGTGTCGCTGACCAGGCAGCATTTATTGCCCATCCCTAACTGACCAGAGAGCAGTTAGGAGTCAACCACGTTGCTGTGGACCTGGAGTCACATGCAGGCCAGACCAGGTAAGGATGGCAGTTTCCTTCCCCAGAGGATATTAGTGAACCCGATGGGTTTTTCCAATAAGCGACAATGGATTCACAGTCATCATTAGATTCTTACTTCCAGATATTTTTAATTGAGTTCAGGTTCCACCATCTGCCGTAGCGGGATTTCAACCTGGGTCCCCAGAACATTACCTGGCTCTCGGGGTTAATAGTCTGCTGACAATGCCATCTGACCATTGCTACTCCAAGCGTAATAGCGAAATGGACATCATTAAATGCCCTGCCAATCTTTGTGCCTCTCTTGGGTTTAATAGGAAGGAAGATTAGATGTGGTGGAAATTAGGTAGCTCACTTGATCGGATTGTATTGACTGGACTGCACACGCAGTCTTTGACTAGCGCAGTTTGGATTATAGAGGTTTTGCCGTAACATGATTTTTACTGTCCGACATATCAAGTTTCTTAGCTGTCTCCCAGCAGCATGGAGGAATAAGCATGTGGCCAATCTCAACATTCCCAGACAAGTTCCAGCTTGTTAGGTACATTTAGCCATTGCTTGCCTGGTTCGAGGTTGGATAAGTTTTGAAAAACCGTGAAGACTCAAGCCTCCAACTCCAGAGCAGCAGAAGAGCTGCCTGATGGTCTTCAAGCTTTACCTTCCAAGCTGCAGACAAGCTTCCCACCTCCAGATAAGCAGCCTTACTGATGTGGCAACAAAATTAAAAAATAATGCTCTTACATGTTCTCACATTCATTTTAGTGTCTCTTATTAACTTTGCCTCTGAATTCTGTACTTGTTTAGCATGTTGCAAACATAATTCAAAAGTTCACATTGGTTTCTGCAGGAATACAGGTTTTGAATAATGCAGTTTCACCTGGCACGGTTATTTTCAGTGACTCCTTTGATTGAGGGGTACCTATATCTCAGTACATACCGGAAAAATGCAGCTTTCAGGCCAGATTGGAATGGTTTAGACTGTAATCAAGCAGGCTGGGGGAGATTTGAAGGAGATGTACAAATTTATGAAGATGGAGTGGATGGATGCATGAGGAGAGAGGTCAGTGGCTGGGGCAGGGTCAGGGGTGCAGAGACTTAAGAAGCAATGGATAGAAGGGTCGTGTCTGAAAGAGCAGTAGATGCAGAAACCCTCCATTCATTCACGGAGAATCTGCATTCATGAAATTCAGCCAGCCAGTTAAATCCAATTGAAAGTGATGTTTATTATGCACACATGGACTTAGGTGTCACTGGGAGAAAGTGGTGGTGAGCTGCCTTCATGAGCCGCTGTAGTCCACGTATTGATTCTTTAATAATAAATGCTACCACCTGGGAAGCTAATTACTCAGACATTTCTGAAGAAGGGTCCTAAACCGAAACGTCAGCTTTCCTGCCCCTCTGAGGCTGCCTGGCCTGCAATGTTCCTCCACCTCCACACTGTGTTATCGTACACTCAACCTTCATTTTTTTTTAAATTGACCATTTTCCTCTCATTTAATCCCTTCCTTTCTCTCATTCCAGGAGAAGTCAAACCATGGTTAAGGCAGATAAAAGCATCTTGGCTGGTGCAGTGTTAACTTTCAGCTCTTCACCCCCTATAAGGAGTGAACCCTAGATAACAAGGTATAGAGCTGGAAGAACACAGCAGGCCAAGCAGCATCAGAGGAGCAGGAAAGCTGACGTTTCTGGCCTAGACCCTTCCCTTTCCTGCTCATAAGATGCTGCTTGGCCTGTTATGTTCATCCAGCTTCACACTTCGTTATCTCAGAATCTCCAGCATCTGCAGTTCCCATTATCTCTGAAGGAGTGAACCCTGACTGACCGTGCCCACACCCCTGGCTAGATATTGCATGGTGCCCTTAACTGACTGCACCAGGACATCCCATTCCCCTGTCTGTCAGAAGACCTCCTCCAGGACTTTTCAGAGGGGATTGCACCTCTTCGAAAGGGTATTTGGTAGATGCAGTGTGTTTGCTATGCCGGTTGTGGATGGTTGCTTTAGGTGTGACATTGAAATTGGACGGCGCTGCGTAGCGACTCGAATTGCTGATTGTTGGCAGCTATGGCAAGCTCCCTGGCTTTCTGTCTGCACTGAAGTTCCTTCAGCCTTTCAAGCTGAGAGGTTAAAGACGAAGAAGTAGACAAGGCAAGGCAGAGATACTGTGAGCATTCAGGCTGGCGCAAAATGAATATGTACTCAGAGAATGAGCCCCAAAGATGCAGCCTGGCCCATTCTGGGAGCTGAGTGCATGTTCCTGCAATATACACAGTGTCTTTGCAGCAGCATCACAATGAGATGTGCCAATGGACACCAAAGTGCAGGAGAAGGGTATTTGAAGTGGGACGGGAGATATGACATGAAAGGCTGGCACATGAGGGGAGCTGGTATCTATGGATGCGGAGGGTGAGGAGTTGCTGCCTGTTGGGACGTTGCTGCCGGGTGTCTGAGACAGAGGTCTGGCCGAGCAAGTGAGGAGCTGCACTCACTAAGCACCTTCCCTGACCGCCATGTCAGGAATGGAGAATTATGGGAATGCCATTGAATGCCACTCCAGTATTCTTGACAAGAAACTTCTCTCTAGTTTAGCGCCTATATTTGGTGCATGTGGGAGAATGGAAACCTATGCACTAATGAGGTGGGCTTAGGTGGTAAAGAAAGGGATAATGAGCGATAATCCCTGTTAATAGACCCCTCACCACTCACTTGCAAAAATTTCACCTTGATTTATGGGCGGCACAGTGGCTCAGTGGTTAGCACCGCTGCCTCACAGTGCCAGGGACCTGGGTTCAATTCTGACTCTTGGGCAACTGTCAATGTAGAGTTTGCATGTTCTCCCCATGTCTGCATGGGTTTCTCCCGGGTGCTCTGGTTTCCTCCCACAGTCCAAAGGTGTGCAGGTTAGGGTGGATTGCCTGTAGTGTTCACGGATGTATAGATTAGGTGTGTTACAGGGGGATAGGTCTGGGCAGGATGCTCTGAGGGTTGGTGTGGACTTGTTGGGTTGAAGAGCCTGTTTCCATACTGTAGGGATTTGATGATGATGCCCTGGATTTAGTTGGAAAGTGAGGTTTTTTTAAAATTTTGGTGGTGAGAAGGGCCTTGCCAATGTCTCACCCAAAATTTCTCACCAAATCCCACAGCATTCAGGGCTTGCAAGATCCTGCCCAATGGACCAAGTGGCCTCTTTCTGTGTCAGAATCCTATACCATCAAACTGCCCTCCTAGCCCTTTCAGATACAGTTTGAGTATTTTCCATTCCCAGATGGCAATCACCTTTGCTACACAGCAGAGGACTTCCCCAGTACACAGAGAATCCCCTGGCTCCCAGGCTCAACACAGGTCCAGCCCATGGTTTGTACAGCTGTGCACCTCAAGCATGTCGGAGCAGCTGGATTTGATGGTTTCTGTTTCCATTTGGAGAGCATCAAATGAAATATTCTCGAGCGCAGAGAAAGACATTTTCTCACCCCCTTCTAAATGAGCAGCCTGACCTGCTCGTATGCTTTCGAAAACATAATCAGGGGCTGATAACAAAGGAGGCTGCAAACCAGAATCAATGGCTTGATGCACAATTTACAAAGTGTTGATGTGTACTGAATGACTTGGGGTGTCAATGATACAGCTGCAGAGAGTTATATTTTATCTGTCCAGCCCTGCGCCAATCCTGAATGAAATGAGATGATGAAAAGTGAGGTTGAGATTGTGAGCCATATGCAACCAGGCAGCATTGATTCTCAAAGACAGTAACTCACCATCAGGAAGCCAGGCTGGTTAAAAGCCTCCTATGGCTCTGAGGAAGGCTGTTCAGCCCATTGAGTCCCTGCTGACGCTTTGTGGTTTATTTACTTTAAGTGTCACATTCAATTTCTTTTTGAAATCATCCATTATGATTTCAAGTCTTGTATCATCTGCAAATTGTGATCTGCCTCCCTACGTTTAGTCGTCAGTATGTCGCGGTGTGCCTACCTTCCTCTGACCTGAGGAACAACTGCACCTTTCTCTTCTTTTAACTCATTTATCACTGTCTGAAGCACTTATTGCCCATTCCTAATTGCCCAGGTGGCAGTTAAGACCCAACCACACAGCTGTGGGTCTTGAGTCGCATTTAGGCCAGAGTGGGTAAGGAGATACAAATAAACCAGATGTTTTGTTAACACCTATCAACAGTGGTTATATGGCCAAAATTTTGACAGCTTTTTATTGAAATCTAATGTCACCAAATGCCACTGTGGGATTCAAACCCAGGTCCTGAGAACATTAGCCTAAATAAAAACTGGAAGCTGCGGATGCTGTAAATCGGGAACAAAAACAGAAATTGCTGGAAAAGCTCAGCAGGTCTGGCAGCATCTGTGAAGAGAAGTCAAAGTTAACGTTTCGGGTCCGGTGACCCTTCCTGGGAACTGATGTTAGCTGGGAAAATATTGGTTCATATGCATAAGATAGGGTGGGGGAGGGGCGGTGTGGGTGGGTGTAAGGAATAAACAATAGGTGGGAATAGAGCCCAAAGAGAGAGAAGAACAGTTGGACAGACAAAGGAGTGGACAATGATCTGGCTGTGAGGGTGAATAGCTGTGAATGGGGACTGTTAGTCGCTAACAATGGGTTTGTGTGTTATAGGAGACTAAGTGATAACAAGGCCTGAGTGTGAGGTTTGGGATAAGGACATGGGCGAGCCTGTTGAACTCAGTGTTGAGTCCAAATGGCTGCAGGCCCAGCAAACTGAAAATGAGGTGTTGTCGGATCTGCTGAACTTTTCCAGCAATTTGTGTTTTTGGTTCTGGGTTCTAAAGTGAGAGAAGGAAGATTTAAGGAGGACCTGCGGGGCAACTTCTTCATGCAGAGAGTGGTGTGTATATGGAATGGGCTGCCAGAGGAAGTGGTTGAGGCAGGAAACAATAGCAACATATAAAAAAACCTTTGGATATGTACTTGGATGGGAAGTGTTTAGAGGGATATGGACCAAATGCAGCAAACTGGAGCTAGCTGAGTGGGCTCCATGGTCAGCATGGGCACGTTTGGGCTGAAGGGCCTGTTTCCATGCTGTGATAACAAGGTGTAGAGCTGGATGAAGAAGAAGGGTTTAGGCCTGAAACGTCAGCTTTCCTGCTCCAATGATGCTGCTTGGCCTGCTGTGTTCATCCAGCTCTACACCTTGTTATCTCAGATTCTCCAGCATCTGCAGTTCCTACTATCTCTGTTTCAATGCTGTATTACTCTATGACATCCTTAGTCCAATGATACTATCCCTACACCACTATCTCTCCTCTGTTACTCAGATACATATTGACACTGTCCATTTTATTGTCTGTGTTTCATTTTGAAGCCTAATATCTGGGTCTTTAACACTATTCAGCTCAGCAAATGCCTCTTGGCAGTCCATTTACATCAATTGTATTACCCCAGCAGCATCAATCTTCTCAGCTACCTGATCAAGAAACTCAATCACTTTAGTCAAATGTAATTTGTTAGTGCTTCTTATTAGTTTTCCATAACTAGTCCTCTTCTGTTCAAGTAACTGCTACTATTTTGTCCAGTTCACATGCACCTGCAATCTGTTAATTGTCGGTCTTTCAAAATTGTCAGAGAACGCAGCCAGGTCCCAGTTGCAGTGTAATCAACAATTTTTGTTGTCATTCTCTCTCGACAAACTGGGGCACAGAAACAATGCTTCAATCTGAAACTGGGACAAAAACGCACAACTTCACAGGGCTGTGCTCTCAAGGACGCCTGGAATATGACCTAGATCATAATCATCACACGGAGGGGTGACTAAATCTAAATGCTAAATGAAAGCCAAAAAAGCTGCGGACGCTGTAAATAATAAACAGAAGTTCCGAGGAAGGGTTATTGGAACCAAAATGTTAACATTGATGCTGCCAGACCTGCTGAGCTTTCCCAACAAGCCTGTTACAAATTCTACTGAAAGGACCCACCAGATGGAAGAACAGAATTCATTTCAAGCATAACTGAGGGGCAAGTTGAATGGGGAGGGGTCTGTTTGATGGTGGCTGGGGGAGTGATGAGAGAAGGGAAACCGAGAGGACATTGGAAAGTAGGGGTCTAAAGCAAGGCCTCCAAGAAGAGTTCTCCCTCTTCCTGGTACACAGTTTCCCCTCTGGGGCAGCTACCACTCCTTCTCAACTTGAAATAGCAAATGGGGCCGACTTGGTTTCACTTATTCTGGATTGGGTTATTTACACTGTGCCCTCAGAGCTTCAGATTGGTCTCACAAGCAGCTACTTGAGAGTCCTGGTCTGAGGATTATAAATGGTATATGGCACAGTAAGAGGATAATTGGCTTAACTATGTTCTAATGGAAGCTCCTGCTGCTTCTTCCCATCAATATCCACCATATTAACCCTTCATTCATAGAATCCCTATAGTGCAGAAGCAGGTCTTTCTGCCCATCACGTCCACATCGACCTTCCAAAGAGCACCCTTAGACCCAGCTCCTATTATATCCCTGTAGTCCTGCATTTCCTATTGTCAATCCGCCTAACCTACACATCCCTGGACAGTACGGGCAATGTTGCATGGCCAATCCACCTTAACCTGCACGTCTTTGGACTGTGAGAGGAAACTGGAGCACCCAGAGGAAACCCTTGCAGACACCGGGAGAATGTGCAAACTCCACAGGAATAGTCACCGGAGCCTGCAGTCGAACCCAGGCACTGTGAGGCAGCAGTGTTAACCGCTGAACCACATTGTTGCATAATCCATATTCTTTACTTGTCTTCCCATACATGCATCAATACTTTTCACCTCAACCATTCCTTGTGGTAGCAAGTTTCACATTTTATCATGCTAGAAGTTTCTTCTGAGTTCTCGGTTGGATTTATTAATGAATGCCTTATATTGATGGCTTCTAATTTTGTTGTCACCCCAAATGGAAACATTTTTTCTACTCACCCATGAACCTTCATAATTTCTCAAACCTCTGCTTGGCTACGTCATGGTGTTTTCTTTTCAAGGCTGAAGGACCAGCCTGTTTATCGATCCCTGTTAGCTATTACCTCTCAGTTCTGATATAATCTTTGTGAATCTTCCTGTACCCATTCTCCATCGTCTCTACAAACTTTTAATTGCATTACTTGGATATGTTGGGAAGGCAATAAGGTTGTAGCAGGTAGCTTGTTTATATCAGTTGTACTGCCTGCCCCAGATACTTTCCACAAATTACATCAGCCCAGGATCAATGCTGATTAAAACAACAATTTCACTGATGCCACCAATGTGTCTTCATAAAGTTATAAATCAATTAATGCCACTCCCACCTAGATCTCTGCTGTTGATTAAGCTTTTGCGAACTGTTCAATTCCTACTTGCTTGTAATTATTACTAAAAGTTATTTACAACTAGAGTTTAAAATCCAACCTCAAATCTTGCCAATGAATTTCGATAGTTGTAAAGTAATATTTTCTTGACAACATGCATGATACACTCACACGTGAGGTATATCACTCAGACAAACTGGGTTTGTAACATTGAAAACAACAAATGCTGGAGATCACAGTGGGTCAGACAATATCCATGGAGAGAGAGAAAGCAAGCTAACATTTTGAGTCTAGATGGGTCTTTGTCAGAGCTGGTGGGAAGGTATTCTCTGCTCAAAAGTGTTGAAAGCGGATGATTAAAAAAATGAGATGCAAAGTGCCCAATAATCTACTTCTCATCGATGACTCTCACCCAACACAGAGCATGAATTGAATCAGGAACAGTGAGAAACACTGAATCCAATGGCAGTTAAATTGGGTGGTCTAGCTGATTCTACTAGTTCCCCAGTAGACGTGTCACGTTCAACTTACCCTGAAACTTTGATGGATGAGCCATCTCGATGTATCACTGACCTGGAATGCAGGCCAAAATGAGCAAAAAGTGAATCAATTATCTTTCAGTTTAATACGAGCTCCATGTGATCTCTGGGATGGAATGAATGTTTGGCCATGATGTCATGGTCATTGGTTTGTGGAACTGGGATGAACTAGATGGACAGTTTCTGTATACCCATGCTGTTCACTTCTATACTGCCATTCTTTCCATTTCTCCTGTTTCCTGTTCAAGACATTCTCTTTAAAATGTTATGAATTGTGACACCTTGCCAAGATTAGGCTATAGCTACAGGACACCCTGGTACCCATTGGGCAAAACATATTTGTACGCGCCAATACTCAAAATCCAATGTCTTAGAATTATCAGGAACAGAAGGAAGCCATACAGCTCATTGTATCTGTGTCAGCCCTATTAAGAGCTATCCAAATAGTCCCACTCCTCTGCTGTTCTCCTGTAACAATGAAAGTTCTTCCTCTTTCCAATATTAAACTCTTCTAGAATTAGATTGAATGTACAGCTAACTAATGGGTCATTCGATTTATCTAGACTATAATTTTTACAATTCTTATGCCTCACATGAACTGGTGCGAGTTTGTCTCTGTCAGCCTGATGTTATCTCCCATAATTTAAGATGCTGGACATGGGTATTGTGGCATTGAAGAATCCAACTGTGTTTATTGCAACAGAAAATTATGTACAAATTTACATTCCTTTGGCACATTAGTGACTGGGCTAGTGTAAAGCCATTAAGTTTCAACAGAGCAACATGCTTTCAATCAGGTGTCATGCTTCATGTGATCCAAGGTAAGCTGGATCCGAATCCTTTACATCCTTCAGTTCGTACAGTGATGACACTCAAAGATATACTGGCTGCAAGAAATAGCACAACAAGAATGTCCTTCAAACCTGTTTTCTTCCAGTTCCTTCAGCATAACCTTCTAGAATATTTTTATTGCTTGTGCATTTACTCAGTTTCAATAAGATAGCCTGAATGTTTATATGGCTTGTTAGTTTGACTGCACATTTCAAACCTGCAACTTCCACCATCCAGAAGGACAAGGGCAGCAATTACATGGGAACACCACGCCCTGCAAGTTCCCCTCCTAGACTTTCACCATCTTATGTGGAAATATATCACCGTTCCTTCAGGATGGCTGGGTCAAAATCCTGGAATTACCTCCTTAGTACCATTGTGGGTATCCCATGGGCAACAGCAGTTCAAGAAGGCAGTTCACCATCACAGTCTCAAGGGCAATAAATGCTGTCCCTCCTCGTTCCGTCAGCAATGCCCACGAGTGGATTAAAAATAAATAATGCTGCTATGGTCTCCTGCTCCCCAAAGGAAGTCAGGCAACCATCATATTGACTGAAGAAACAACATGGGCTTCCACAGTACTGTGATCCCTCACAGGAACTAAGTAACCCTATTGGCTTGAGGTTTAGTCAGAGGAACAATATTGAGTTTCATACAGATAGTGGCAAACTCCTAAAGCTTTGATCTCAGTTTATGGTGTCTTCTGGTCTGCGCAATTATATTCCAGTTCTGTAATGTTATCCCTCTAACTATTCTTCAACAATTGCTTGCAAGAACTCTATATTGTGTAGACACAGAACAAACATTTGTTTGAGTTTGGACAGTGATGTTTTAATCTAAAAATCTTATGCATGAAATAATTAAATGTGTCCCAGTGCTTGACAATAATTGTTATTAAGTTTATTTGAAAAGTTGTAACACAAGCAAATGTTAGGAGTTCGTAATATCACTGAGAAAACTGCTTTTCTTTCTTTTAATGACATCTTAATCTTGCGCTGAACTGAGCAACAACAAATGTAACAACAGACAGGTCAAGTCTGACAAGAAGAAGTTTTTTTCAAGAGCGTGTGAAGGGAAGCAAACAGCTTATTTCTGCAAGGGCTGGCTCAGTTGTGCTTACTCTGAGGCAGAATGAATCCTCAGACAAATAAACACTATGTCTAAATACGATCATTAAGCTGAAACCTGAGAGGGGAAGTAGTGTGGCTCCGTTCGTGGAGACTAACAACACCCAAGAACATCTCACTTTATGCTTAATGAGAAGTGGTTGAAAGTGTGAAGGTGAAAAGACAGCTATAGGGATTACTGGCTGACAAGGTGAGACTGCTTCATGCTTACAATGTTATTTTTCCAAGCTGTTGTTGTGAGGATAGAATTCTTTCAGCTGAAATACAGAAAACATAATCTGACACCCAAGCTAAAGGGAAGAGACTAATGAACATGCCTACACTTTTGCTGTCAGTGCAATACTCTGTCAGTTAGAAATAGGTTGTAAGGTTTGTAATTTATCTATATCTTTCTAGTTGTACATTTTGAGTAATTATATTAATTTATTCTGTGTCTTCTTGTGCGAATTCTGCAAAAATACTATCAGGGCCTATCAGGAAGTGTCCCAATGTAGCATTTCATTTCAAACATGCCTATCTTTTATTCTCAATTCTGATGCCTCATGTTATTGATGAGAAACTGAAGTATAACAAGAGAAATTAATGAATGTAATTCTACAGTTTGTTCTCTAATGGTGGCTTAAATGTGGAAGAGAGATCTCTTCTGCTTTTATTCTTCACTGTTTACTGTAATTGTGCTCCATCTTTAAACATTTCCTGTCATAGGTATTTTGTTTTAAGAGTATTTGAGGTATTGAGCTCTGCCTGGTTGCTCATGTCTGTGCGCTACTGTTCCTTTTACTATTTCTGTATTGATTTTTCTGGATCTTGTTTCATTTCTCAACTGGAGTGATTTTTTTTTAATCTCACCTCATTTCACATGAGCCCTCCAGGTCAAAATTATTTCAAAGTGCCACTTTTGGAATTGTTTGGATAACTTCGATTTTAAACAATTGTGCAATGAACTTATTTGGGTTCAACTTGTCTTCCTTCAGCTCAGTGAGAAGGGTGAACTGTAACATCTGTGGCGACCAATACCAGTGTATCCCACCAACTTCCACTGAATGCCAGGATAATGCAGCAATGCTCTGAAGCCAACAATGTCAAATAATCTCACTCAAGCAGCAAAAGCAAAGCTCCCCCTTTTATAACACACGCACTCTGTTCAACTCTGAGCTATAACAAATTAAATCCAGCTCCTGCACCCTTTCCCTCCCTCTGCCTCACTCTGATCAGGGCAGATGGGAGTTCGGGAGAACGATCGACAACTCAAAACAAAAATGCACATTCCAATGCTCTCAGGATGCCTCAGATTGCCTCACAGGTAATTCAGGGCATTTTGAAATGCAGAAACTGCTGCGTCATAAATTTGTGAAAAGCAAGATCCTACAAAGGAACAATATCTTGGTGGCCAATAATCTATCTTTAGCATTATTGATCGAAGGTAAAGTATTGGCAAGGACACCTGAAGAGTTCTCCTTTACCTGGTCAAATATGGATTCAACACCTTCACCAGACAAAGCAAATAAGTGGAGTGGTTTACCGTACTGTTTAGGAAGATCTTCAGCAATGTGACTGGTTCATTGGCCTAGGTATACGATTCTCACTTTTTACAGCAATGGAGAGAAGCCCTTTGACCCATTTTGTCTGTGCTGATCGTCAACCATCCATTCATTCTAATCCTACTTTTCAGCACTCAGACTGTAGCCTTGAAACGCCTTCTAAATGCCTACTTCTAAAATGCCTTGAGGGTTATAGAGTTATAGAGTCGTGCAGATGGAAGTAGACTAGAGATAATGGGAACTGCAGATGCTGGAGAATCCAAGATAAACCCTGGGTCTAGGCCCAAAATGTCAGCTTTTGTGCTCCCTAAGATGCTGCTTGGCCTGCTGTGTTCATCCAGCTCCACACTTTGTTATCTTGGAAGCAGACCATTTGGAGCAACCCATCTGTGCCAACCATCCATCTCAATCTGACCTAATCCTATTTGCCAGTATTTGGTCCACATCCCTCTAAACCCTCGCTATTCATCTATCCATCCAGAAGTCTTTTAAATGTTGTTCCAACCTCCACCACTTCCTCTGGCAGCTCATTCCATACAAGCACCACCCTCTGTGTGAAAAGGTTACTGTTCAGGTCCTTTTTAAATCTTTCCCCTCTCGTCCGAAACCTATGCCCCTCTAGTTTTGGAGTCCCCCATCCTAGGAAAAAGACCCTCGTTATTCACCTTATCCATGCCCCTCATGATTTTATAAACCTCTCTACGGTCGCCCCCTTGGCCTCTGACGCTCCAGGGAAAACAACCCGAGCACCTTCAATCTCTCCCTACAGCTCAACCCTCCAATCCCGGCAACATCCTTGTAAATCTTTTCTGCATCCTCTCAAGTTGAATAACCATCTTCCTGCAGAAGGGAGACCAGAATTGTATGCAGTGTTCTAAAGGCCTCACCAGTGTCCTATACAGCTGCAACATGGCATTCTAACTCTGATACTCAATGTACTGACCAATGAAGGCAAGTGTGCCAAACACCTTCTTCACGGCCCTGTCTACCAGTGAATCTACTTTCTAGAAACTAACTGCCTGCACTCCTCGATAATAAAATGTGAGGCTGGATGAACACAGCAGGCCAAGCAGCATCTCAGGAGCACAAAAGCTGACGTTTCGGGCCTAGACCCTTTATGAAGGGTCTAGGCCCGAAACGTCAGCTTTTGTGCTCCTGAGATGCTGCTTGGCCTGCTGTGTTCATCCAGCCTCACATTTTATTATCTTGGAATCTCCAGCATCTGCAGTTCCCATTATCTCTGCCTGCACTCCTCGGTCTCTTTATTCAGCAACACCCACCAGGGTCCTACCATTAATTGTATAAGTCCCACTCTGCTTTGCCATGTCAAAAACAACATCTCACATCTATTTAACTTAAACTCCACCTGCCACTTCTTGGCCCATTGACCATCTGATCAAGGTCCCACTGTACTCTGAGGTAATCTTTTTCATCGTCCACTACACCATTTATTTTGGTGTCACCTGCAAACCTACTAACCATACCTCCTACATTCACTTTTATAGAAATGATGAAAAGCAGCAGACCCAGCACTGATCCTTGTGGCACACCGCTGGTCAGGGACCGCCGGTCTGAAAAACAATTCTCCATCGCCACGTTACCTTCAAGCCAATTTTGTATTCAATTGGTTCGCTTTCCCTGGATGCCATGTGATCTAACCTTCCTAACCAGTCTACCATGCAGAACTCTGTTCAGCCCCTAGCTGAAGTCCACCTAGATAATCTCCACTACCCTGTTTTCATCAATCTTCTTTGTCACTTCTTCAAAGAAATCAATCAAGTTACCGTGACACAACATCCCATGCACAAAGCTATGCTGACTATCACTAATTAGTCCTTTCCTTTCCAAATGGGTGTAAATCCTGTCCCGCAGAATCACTCTAATGACTTACTCACCACTGACATAAGGTTCACCAGTCTATCCTTCCCTCACTTTTCCTTACAGTCGTTTTTAAATAACGGCACCCTCCCAACTTAGCCACTCCAGTCTTCCTGCACCTCACCTATGGCTATCGATGTTACAAGGGGCCCAGCAATTACTTCCCGAGTTTCCCACAAAAGTTCTGGGAAACACCTGATCAGGTACCAGGAATTTATCTACCTTTGTGTGTTCTAAAATTTCCAGCAGCTGCTCTTCTGTAATATGAACCATTTTCAAGGTGTCACTGTTAATTCCTCCAAGTTCCCTTGCTTCCATGTCTTTCTCCACAGTGAATACTGACACAAAATATTCACTTAGAATCTCACCCATATCCCGTAGTTCCACACACAGATGGCCACGTTGATTTTTAAGGGGACCTACTCTCTCCCTTACAGGCAGTGAGATTCAGATATAGTGCTTGCAAAACGTTATTACTGGGCTGAGAAACATCAGAGGTGAGGATAGATTTGCAGCCCTTGAGACTGTTCTCCTCAGAGAGAAGAACTTCAAGACGAGATCTGATTGAAGTTTTCAAACAATGCTGGATAGACTAGATAGGGAAACTGTTCCCTCCTATAACACAATCAAGAATAAGATTGCACAGATTCAAACTGATTTGCAAAAGGAAAAACAGGGATGAGAAAAAGACTTTTTCATTCAGCAAGCATTTAGGGATGGAATACATTAATCAGATGTGTGGTGTAGGCAGGTTCAATTGAAGCATTCGGGGGGCTATAGATAATTATTTAGATAGCAATATGTGCAGTTTTATGGGGAAAAGGTGGGAGAATGGCTTTAAACAATGAGACTCACTTGGAGGCCAGGCGCGTATATAACTGTCTGAATGGTCCCCTCCTGCTCCATAGCATTTCTGTAATTCTGATTTTGTGATTCTATGATGTGACCCTCCCTCAAGTATTGCACTGTCATGTCAGCCCACATTCTGCAGTGTCTGGAGTGTGGATTGTACATTCTGGGTTAGGGTATGAGCTCCAAGCCAAGCCTGCCAGCTTGCTGATACATAAACACCTTATCTGTCTATGAATATCCTCAGTTGTAAAGGAGAAGCATCAGAGGTATTTGCCAAGGATTTCTTTGTTGTCGCTCTCACTCTTGCATTGCTGGATATGTGACAGAAAGCTCAGTTGTGCCTCATCAAAGAGCTTTCCACTTCTGGCAAAATTACATCAACAGAGGGCAAACAGCTATGATCAGAATTATTTTGGCAGACAACAGGGTTAACAAACATCATTAAGGCAGATTATCTGGTTGCTTATCTCACCTGTTTCCAAACTAAAAAAGTTGAGTATTGCCTGATCACCCAGAGACTGGTGAGGAGAAAGGCGTCACAGCTATAAGGAAGAGGTGATGAGAAAGGCACCGATGCATATGGGGGAGGCTCGGAAAGCAGGAAGGAGAAAGAGCTGGACACTCATGCTCATATTGCTGTTTATTCACCAATTCTCCAAATGAGTCTCGTAACTTACAGCCATTCCCCAGACTTTTTCCCATGACCTTGCGGAACACAGCAGCAAAGAGACTAATTTCTAAATATGGCATATGTTTATTTACATGAGTTGTAAAAACCCTAGCAGCGCCCAGGTGTCAGCATCACGCTTATGGCTCAGTTACTACGACTGTGATTTAGTGCGTTTTGCACCAAGTGTTGAGCCAGGTAGCTTGGAGGAAGAGGGGTGGTGGCTAACCCCCTGACCTCACCAGTAAGGAGACTCCCTAGAACAGGTACGAACTGAATACCTTAGTGCTGCCCGGTGAGTTTCACACTCAATCAGGAGTCTTGTCACTGAGCTCTCCCCTGCTACCTGAAGTTTCAGGCCAATCAGATCCATTGACTCCATCAATGCTTCTTGCTGTTGCAGAAAAGCAGCCAACAACATCAAAGACCCCTCTGACCCTGGTTATAATCTCTTCCAAACTTTTTGGTCAGGCAGAAGATATAAGAGCTTAAACAAGAACAGCTTCTTCCCTGCTGTTATTAGACTGCTGATTAGACCTTCCAAATTTCAAACCTAACACTAATCTTGCTTTTGTACACCTCCTGTGCAACTGTAACTCTATATTCTTCGCTCTGTTCAATCACCCTACGAACTTTGTACGGTATGATCCGCCCGTACTGCATGCAAAACAAAACTTTTCACTATATTTAGGTACACATGACAACAATAAATCAAAACAAACCAAGGTTGATTACTCACAAAGAATTACATTGGCATGATCCTAGCTGATGGTAACACTGAACAAATCCAATTCCAGAGTAAACCCTGGCTTGATGGTAAGATTTTATTTTGCAGTCTGGTTATAATGGAATCAATCACTAAATATCCTCAAACGGGCTGCCGTCTCCCGCATTTCCCGCAACACATCCCTCACACCCCGCCCCCGCCACAACCGCCCAAAGAGGATCCCCCTCTTTCTCACACACCACCCCACCAACCTTCGGATACAACGCATCATCCTTCGACACTTCCGCTATCTGCAATCCAACCCCACTACCCAAGACATTTATCCATCCCCACCCCTGTCTGCTTTCCGGAGAGACCACTCTCTCCGTGACTCCCTTGTTTGCTCCACACTGCCCTCCAACCCCACCACACCCGGCACCTTCCCCTGCAACCGCAGAAAATGCTACACTTGCCCCCACACCTCCTCCCTCACCCCTATCCCAGGCCCCAAGATGACATTCCACATTAAGCAGAGATTCACCTGCACATCTGCCAATGTGGTACACTGCATCCACTGTACCCGGTGTGACTTCCTCTACATTGGGGAAACCAAGCGGAGGCTTGGGGACCGCTTTGCAGAACACCTCCGGTTTGCAATAAACAACTGCACCTCCCAGTTGCAAACCATTTCCACTCCCCCTCCCATTCTTTACACGACATGTCCATCATGGGCCTCCTGCAGTGCCACAATGATGCCACCCGAAGGTTGCAGGAACAGCAACTCATATTCCGCTTGGGAACCCTGCAGCCCAATGGTATCAATGTGGACTTCATCAGCTTCAAAATCTCCCCTTCCCCCACCGCATCCCAAAACCAGCCCAGTTCATCCCCTCCCCCCACTGCACCACACAACCAGCCCAGCTCATACCCCCCACCCACTGCATCCCAAAATCAGTCCAACCTGTCTCTGCCTCCCTAACCTGTTCTTCCTCTCACCCATCCCTTCCTCCCACCCCAAGCCGCACCTCCATCTCCTACCTACTAACCTCATCCCACCTCCTTGACCTGTCTGTCTTCCCTGGACTGACCTATCCCCTCCCTACCTCCCCACCTATACTCTCCTCTCCACCTATCTTCTTTTCTCTCCATCTTCGGTCTGCCTCCCCCTCTCTCCCTATTTATTCCAGAACCCTCACCCCATCCCCCTCTCTGATGAAGGGTCTAGGCCCGAAACATCAGCTTTTGTGCCCCTGAGATGCTGCTGGGCCTGCTGTGTTCATCCAGCCTCATATTTTATTATCTTGAATTCTCCAGCATCTGCAGTTCCCATTATCACTGCCAATATACTTTTAATTAAAAAATTGAAGGCTTTTTAACGAAAACAAAAGAACTATTTTACCTATGCAAGAATTATTTGAAGAAGTTCTATTACAGATGTCAAAAATGAAGATTCAATTCTTTTACCCTCAACACCAACCTGATAAATACTCAAATCTCAGTTCCAGTTCCAGCAGAGGTATACAAAAGGAAGATCAACATTAGATTTGAAATTTTGATATTTTGAAGTTACCTGTATTGTTGGTCTAGTTCTACCGGGTTTCTTTTGGGCAAGCATCAATGTTTACTTGATGCTTACGTTTTCAGTTAAATCTCTTCTTGAAACCCTTAAAAAATGCTAACTCAGCTCACTTATTCCTTAACAAAGGCTTATTAAATTACTACTCCATAGCCTAATGATTCAGGAACTTCTTCTTATCAAAACATCTCAGGCTTTCTTTCCTCTTGCCTCAGCTGTCCTGGAGATAGCTAAACTGAACTGTTACTCTTCCAGTCTTCTCCTCCCAACGTGACCTGCCACCAATTTAAAGAAGGCTGTACAATCCTGGCGTTTTGGTTAGTTTATTTTTCTAAAGGAAAATTGTTTCTCTCTTTCTGTCTCCCAAGAATACCTTGTGGCTCAGCATCAGCCCTTTTTTCTCCTCTCTTCTAGTCTTGCTGTTCTAAAACATTAAACTATTCAGCTCAGGTTATTTGTTAAAAGCCAAATTTAAATACATGTTAACATATTTCCAGGCACCCCAACACTCACAGAAGGAAGCTAAGTTCTTCTCTTCCTAACCCACACTCGAAATACAAATGAGCCACCAAGTTATACGCCATTCTGTCAATATTAGAACCCGGTTTCTAAATGATAATGGTGTACTTTAAAACCTGATCATACACAGCCCAGCTGGTCAGTGTCTCCTTGGGGGTGAATGCTGTGGAGGTCAATGGAGAGAAGGCCTCATGGCGATTTTCTTCACTGAAGGCTCTTCTTCCAGTCTTTGCTTCAACAATGTTCACCATTGTTGGGAAAGCAGGAAGCTGGTGAGACGGGTTGAATACCGTCCTTCCGTACTTACATTTCAGGCTGTAAACGTCCAGGCACCCTCAGTTTAATATCACTTCCTTTCTAAAAAATTATTCATGTTTATGTTCAAAATCTTTCAACAAGATGCTATGTTTCTCCCTCATGATGGAGCTGAGAAGCAAATTGGTCATGACATAATAGAATTGTGGAATAGGCTTGAAGGACTGAATAGCCTCTTCCTGTTTCCATGTTCACTGCATTATCTTTGCCACCCTGTAACACTTTGCCAGTTGAGTGATGTAGATATCTGCTCCCCAGCGATAGTAAGAATTGCCAATGCTGGAATCAGAGATAACACAGTGTGGAGCTGGAGGAACACAGCAGGCCAGGCAGCATCAGAGAAACAGGAAGGCTGATGCCCTGACCCTGAAATGTCAACTTTCCTGCTCCTCTGATGCTGCCTGGCCTGCAGTGCTCCTCCAGCTCCATGCTGTGTTACACCTGTTCCCTAGTGTCCGCTTGTCTCACTCTGCCTCAATGATGATGCAGAGTAGACATTCTGAATTTTTCAGGAACAAAAAGAAATGAAATTATAGATTTTCATTGTGGCTTTCAGCCTGTGACTGTAACCCAAGTGTGCAAATCTAAGCTGATGTTCTAATGCATCCTGAGGGAGTGTTACACTTTCGGAGATCATAGAGCTGTACAACATAGAAACAGACCGTTCAGTCCAACTAGTCCACACCAACCATGTACCCAAATCAAACTAGTCCCACCTACTTGCATTTGGCCCATCTCCCTCCAAACCTCGCCTATCCACTTACTTATGTAAATTTCAGTTAAACATTATAACTGTGCCCCCTACCACCACTTCCTCTGGCATTCCTCGTATGAACTAACCTCAGTGTAAAAAAGTTGGCCCTCATGTTCTTTTTATATCTTTCTCCTCTCGCCTAGTTTTGAATTCCCCTGTCCTAGGGAAAAGACCCTTGCTATTCACAGTATCTAAGCCCCCCATGATTTAATAAATCGCTATAAGGTCACCCCTCAACCGCCTATGCTCCAGTGAAAAAGAGTCCCAGCCTATCTTTGTAACTCAAACCTTTAATTCCTGGCAACATTCGTATAAACCTTTTCTGAACCATCTTCAATTTGATAATTTCCTTTCTACAACAGGGTGATCAGAGCTGCAGAAGCAGCCTCACCAATGCCCTGTACAAACTCAACCTGACATCCTGACTCCTATACTCAAAGATCTGAACAACAAAGGCATGCCAAGAAATATATAGCTGAGACCTCTCTGCTGAATGGAAAGGATATGGTGGCAATATACCCCAGCCTGTAATCATCCCTCAACCAATTTTACTGAAAAAAAACACAGGTTATTATTTGGCCATTTGCTCATTGCTGTTTGCAGAATTTTGTGTGCAAGTTAGCTTCTCTGTCTGCTGCGTTACAACAGTGATTAAATTTAAAAGAAAATACTCAATTGGCAGTGCTTTGGGGTGAAATTTGAAAGGTGCTATATGAATGCAAATCTGTCTTTGTAGCAAAGTGCCGAATCTGCCTGGAGAATGAGCAATTGTAAAGATTTTGCAGTGTGTTAATGATGCCCCTTGTATTAAGTGTATACAGTCGGAGCCCAGGAGAAAGGAATGCTATGAAGCTTGGGCTTATAGCAAGGAATCTGCACTCAAAAGCAACTCCCTTCCACAAGGTATGGTCTATACCATCCCATCATTGGAAACAGTGCTATTTAACGAGAGACTGTTTTAATGACAGTAATATTCATGATGGAGATATTTGATATCATGTGCTGATAGTAGGGATTTTTGATGTGCTTTTTCTAAGTGTGATATGAGCAATATTGGACATAATGGCTTATTCAGAATAAAGATTAGCCATTTGAACAAATCAAGGAAATATGCATCTTTAAGATTTGTAAACGTGTTTCAGTAGGTTTCAACTTAATTGTTTCCAGTCTAAGTTCAGTTCTGAATCTGAGAGTTCAGCAAAGTGCTGCCATATGTCTCTAGTAGTTGGTTCAATCCTACAAATATGTTGCAGAAAAATGGCAAAGAGATTGGACGAGAAAAAAGCCTTTGACATTGTGACCTCTTTTTGGGTTACAACTCTTGCTGTAACATCATAGGACTATAAGAACAGAAGTAGGCCATTCAGCCCATCAAGCCTTCTCAGCCATTCAATCAGATCATGGCTGATCTGGTCATCTTCAACTCCACATTCCAGCCTTTGTTTCTGAAATAAAAGAGCTGACTGAATGGTGACCATTGTCAAGCTTTGTTAAAAAAACACTTGTTCAGTCATGTCCTTTTGAGGGAGGTGACCTAGTCATCCTCACCCAGTCCAGCCTACACATGCCTCCAGGCCCACACCACTGGTTGGCTCTTAACTTCTCTCTGGGCAATAAATGCTGGCCTGGCCACCAATGAATGGTGGAGCAGGTGTTGACAGTCTGAATGGACTAATCCTTTTTCTACTTTCTATGCTTCTATATCCTGAGGACAGTGGTTCAAATGCACTACAATTTGATGAACAACCTGGTGACCATATAATGGTGACCAGCCCTCAATTGTTGCAAAAGCCCAACTGGCCTATTAATGAGATAGCAAGGTGTAGAGCTGGATGAACACAGCAGGCCAAGCAGCATCAGAGGAGCAGGAAGGCTGACGGCTTGGGTCGAGACCCTGCTTCAGAAATGGGGGAGGGGGAAGGGAATTCAGAAATAGATAGGGAGAGAGGCGGAAGCGGATTGAAGATGGATAGAGGAGAATATAGGCGGAGAGGAGACAGACAGGTCAAAGAGGAGGGGTTGGAGCCAGCAAAGGTAAGTGTAGGTGGGGAGTTAGGGAGGGGATAGATTGGTCCAGGGAGGACGGACAGGTCAAGGAGGCGGGATGAGTTTAGTGGGTAGGATATGGGGTTGGGAATTGAGGTGGGAGGAATGGTTAGGGAGGCGGGGACAAGCTGGTCTGGTTTTGGGATGCAGTGGGGGGAGGGGAGATTTTGAAGCTTGTGAAGTCCACATTGATACCATTGGGCTGCAGGGTTCCCAAGCGGAATATGAGATGCTGTTCCTGGAGCTTTCGGGTGCATCATTGTGGCAATGCAGAAGGCCCAGGATGGACATTTTGCCCAAGGAGTGGGAGGGGAAGTTAAAATTGTTTGCAACTAGGAGGTGTAGTTTTTTGTTGCGAACCTAGCGTAAATGTTCCACAAACTGGTCCCCAAGTATCCGCTTTGTTTCCCTGATGTAGAGGACGCCATAACAGGAACATTGGGGATATCCCACCACCTTGATCTGTCCATCCTCCCTGGGCCAACCTATCCCCTCCCTACCTCCCCACCTACACTCACTTTTACTGGCTCTAACCCCGCCTCTTTGGTCTGTCTGTCTCCTCTCCATCTATCTTCTCCTTTATCCATCTTCTGTCCGCCTCCCCCGTCTCCCTTTTTATTTTAGACCACCCTTCCCCTTCCCCATTTCTGAAGAAGGGTTTTGACTTGAAACGTCAGCTTTCCTGCTCCTCTGATGCTGCTTGGCCTGCTGTATTCATCCAGCTCTACACCTTGTTATCTCAGATTCTGCAGCATCGGCAGTTCCTACTATCTCTGACTTATTAATGGCCTTTTTTTGAAAACAATCTGCAGCGCTTACCCTTGGCTCCTGTTGTGGGTAATTCTTAACTTTCCTCTGAAACAGCTGAGCAAGCCACACGGGTCATGGACAGTTAGTGACAGACAATCGACAGTGGGCTAGCCACAATAATCACATCACGTGAAAAAATAAAGTAAGAAAATGTAAGTGTCGCATTTCGTTAATAGGAACAATCAGACCCTAACAAATAAATAAGTTCTTCTATTGCCTCCTCATTTGTTTAAGGGAAATAAACATCTTTTAGAACCTATTGACCTCAGGAGATCATGACAGGCCTTGACATATGTCCCTATCTGCTATGACATCAGCAAAAGCTTGAGATTAGTGTCCAACACTGAAGGTGATTGAACTGTCTCCTTCAGAGCCCTTGGTATTGCACATTCACAGAGCCACTGACAATTTAAATGCTGCTTTAACCTTGGATAATGACAGGATATAGCTTACTTATCAAGGAAACATCTGTGATAGACTGATGCCTCTAACAGGGTCAGAAATGTAATGCTGGACCAAGAAGCCCTGGCACACAGACCCTGAAACAAAAGGATATCTTGTGGGATCTATCTATTTCCTACTGTGTTTTACAACAAATAAGCTTTTCACTGGCCTGTCAGAGACTGTGATGGAAGTTGAATTGATTGTGGTTTGCACCGAATACCAGTGAGAAGAGCAGGAGCAGCAGACACGTTGGTGGGATTTTCAATTGCCACTAGGATTGAGAAGTGACGTGGTGCTTGATTTGAAAATAATGCATTCAGTGCATTCCCTTGGTTGCCAATTCAAAATGCAGTTTTATAGGGACAGCAAGGTGAGGTTAAAACCCACTTTCCTCCTGTTGATAGCCCACTAATCTTCCTGGTGAGCGTACAGAGGCAAAGAATACCAGTTTAAAATCGATTTGAAATGTGTGATCCCAGTTTGATGCACTGTATTCCCCTCAGCAGGCACTCTACTCACAGCTTCGAAATGGCTGGCAAGTCCCAGTTGGACAGAGGATGTACTTCAGGGATACCCTCAAGGCCTCAGTGGGGAAATGTGGCATTCCCACAGACACCTGGGAATCACTGGCCCAAGACTGACCAAAGTGGAGGAGGGAAGGCATTGTGCACCTTGAGACTGGCCTTTGGGAAAAAGCTGAAGCCAGAGGAAAACAGCGTAAGGAGAGTGCAGACACATCAACACCAGGGGCAGGGCAATACATGCTGGGCCCAGCCAGGGATACCCACATCCCATGCTCAAATACAACATTGACTGCATTGTAACTTTTTGAAACAATCTTGTGTCATCATTTGCATTTCATTGGTGTTTTGTAACCTGTCAATGTGAATTTTTCCCAAAAGAGCATTCCAATGGTATTGGCAGGTATGTCTATTAACACCACACATTATACCGTAACTCACAATTCAGGCTGATAATTCAAGTTCTGACCTGGGGAGAGCTGACCTGGGCAATGCTGCACTGTCCCTAGTGCTGACCTGGGGAATGTGAACTGGGGAGTGCTGCACTATCTCGAGTGCTGACCTGGGGAGTGCTGACCTGTCGGGAATGCTGACGCTGGGAGCGCTGACTGGGGAATACTGCGCCGCTGGGAATGCTGACGAAATAGTGGAGGCTCATATGAGAAAGCCCTGAAGAATGAGAGACTTTGCCAGCAGCGCAGAAAGTAGTACTTGAGGCATTGGAGGCAGCACATGAGTCTCCATTCAGCCCCAGCAGCAAACAAGATTCTCAGGAGTTTTCTCGGAAGATGCACAATCCACAATTCCCATGCCTGATCAAAATTTCCTGGATTGGGAATTTCCTGCATTATAGTTAATTCAAATTTGGATGATTGACACCTTTGTTTATGTTGTTAACCTATCAGAAAGAAACACAGTATCTTTCATTGTATTGAGAAGTAATTTGTTACAATTCATCCAACTGTTTGTCTTAAAGGGAAGGAATAATTCCATTAGTATCATTCCTGAATCTGACTTCCTGCCCCAAATGCTCCCTAGTGTTCCATCAGTCTGTTACTCTGATGAACTGCATCAATGTTTTTATAAACTCAGTATGGGGTTGTGAATCATCCTGTGTTAATTCTATTGCTGTGCAAGCTAAAAATCTGATGACAGTTTGGACATTTTTAATTTTGTTCTCAGTTGTTATTCTGTGCTTGTTGTGAGGGAAATCATTTTAGCTGTACTGCTTTTGTCGTACAAATTTATATTCGGAAAGTTTGCGTTGTCATTTGAATGGCTAGCTCTGCTTCGTAAATTACAGAGTTAAACATTAATCTCTGTTTTATCTTCCAGCTACAAACTTTAATTCATACATAAACAAAACGGGACTGATTGTTTCATACACGCCGCATTTTAAATTTATCATAATAATCGCTCAAGTCTGGTCAAATTTTACAAAGTAAAAGCTTAATTCTTTGACCAAGCTTTTGATCAACAGCCCAAATATCCCCTTCTGTGGCTTGGTGTCAAATTTTGTTTAATGATTGTTCCTGAGAAGCCACTTGGGATATTTTATTGAATGAAAGGCACTCACTTTTTAAATAAAAATGCTAATTCACAGGATGTGGGCGTTGCTGACTGGGCAGCATTTACTGCCCATCTCTAAATGTCCTTCCAGAGAGTTGTAGCGAACTGCCTTCTTGAATCATTGCGGTCCATGTGAACATATAAAGGTAAAAACCTGAAGCCAGAGTAGACCATCTGGTCCATCAAGCCTGCTCCAATATTCAATATAACCGTGGTTGATCTTTTTGTGGACTCTGCTCCACTTATCGCCTGCTCACCATAACCCTTAATTCCTTTACCATGATGTCGTCCACACTCAATAAATGCAAGTCGCTTTTCTTTAATGCTGAATGGTACTATCTAATTCAAAGAATGTTCACAAGCCAATACTCAAGATGGTAGGATAGAAGGAATAACCTGTGTGCATTTCCGTTTTGAATCCATTTTAAATTTGGATGCAAGTTTCAGCTAATCCAAATGTAAAGTCTGGACAAAACAATCTCAATCTGTAGTGAATTACTGGTAAACCCTCCTCCCTCTCCACTCAAGGGCAATTCAGACAGAGGAGCAGTTCAGTGTATCTCAGGAACCCAAATACAATGGAGTAGACGATGGTGAAAGGCCAGATAATGTTCAGGGACCAGTGTTCATGTCCCACCATGGCATCAATTAGAATGCAGTCAAAATTTGGAATTGGGAGCCTAATGATGACCATAAAATCATTGTTGATTTTTTGGAAAAACCCATCTGGTTCACTCTTTCGGTGACGGAAACTGCTATCTGGTCTGGTCTGACCTACATGTGACCCCAGGACCACAGCAATGCGGTTGACTCTTAATTGTCCTCTGGGCAATAAATGCTGACCTAGCCAGTGACAGCCATGTCCCAGAATGAATAAAACAAGCAGATATGCATTGTGTGCATGGTGGTTTGACAGCTAGGGCTCTTATATTCCACTATTTGCTGCTGCTCAGTAATATGAGGATAAAAATTTCATTTTCATAGCTGCTATAAAATCCACAAACTTGTAAAGACTTATAAAACACGTAATTTGGAGAGGTTTAGCTTAGATTTAATCTGGATAAAGTGAAGCGGAAGCACCCTGGTGCAATTGAGGCTGGACAGGGTGCAGGCTGTCAGGGTGGAAGTGGAGTGAAAGTCAACATTGGCTGTGGTATCTGCCAACATTATATGTGTTTCTGCTGTTCTTCCATTGCAGTTCTTCACTGGTATGCTGTATTTTAACCAAACATCACCACTAACCCTCACTTGGAACTCACTGAATGCCAGAACTGCTGAGGATATCCCATCATGGTGAGCTTTGACGGACATCATTGTCCATAAACCAGCACAAATTAAAACATACTGTGAAAACTGCTGAGACAACAACAGTGGAGACAAAGCCTTGATGAAAGCAATTTGATTTGTACGTTGTACGTTATAAAAATATTGGAGATTGGATATAAAAAAACAGTTTCGGTTAGACAAGGCTTCAAGGGGCTCAGTTGGCAATCCATTTCTCATAGTCCTTTAGTCCTCCTCATTTCAGCTGACACAGTTTTAATAATGGCCCAACAAATAATCTACCCTCAGGAATGCAGACTTCAAAACTCACTTTCAATTTTTGTAAACAACACGCAAAACTTCCTTCTGCTATAAATGTATTTTAAAAAGCCTAGTTTTAAAAGGAAATCAAATAAAACCAGAACATGCAGGATGCATGAAGCATCAAGACAGGAAAAACCAGCCCGTACTTTGCTTGTAACACTTGATCTGCTTTCACACAGGCACATTGGAGAAGTTCCTGGCTTTGTCTGCCAATACTGATGGATCTTTTACACATTTTTTTTGTATTTGATGCCTTCTAACCTCATGACTGTGAGAAGCAGAGTACGCACAAATGAAAATGCTGTGGCTTTGTTTGTAAATCCCTGGGTGAACACAGAACAAGTTAAATAGGCCACAAGTTAAAGGTGCAAGCAAAACTAAACTCACATGAAATAGAAAAGATTAACTCAATACTTGGCTGGTCAAACAACAGCTTGTCATCTAGAAAATGCAGGAGGAAAAGAGTCCAGTTCAACCTGTGAAAAATAGATAAACAGGAAGCTGGAAGAACACAGCAGGCCAGGCAGCATCTGGAGGGAAGGAGCAGGCAATGTTTCAGATGTTATCCTTCTTCAGTGAGTTGGAGAAGACGCAGATAAAGGAGTTGGATGGAGGGGATTAGCAGAATGGTGGCGTTAGGTGGACACTAGTGGAAGGTGCGACCTGGTTGGTTGATGGGAGGGATGAATGCAGCTGGTAGGTGGAAGGGAGGGTCAGGAGGTGGAATAGAAGGGAGGAGGCTGGGCTGAAAGTGGAGTCAGGGCATGGATGGGAAGGTTACTTGAAATTGGAGAACTCAATGTTGAGTCCTCCAGGCTGCAGTGTGCCTGGGCCGAAGATAAGATGTTGTTCCTCAAATCTGCGTTCCGAACCATTGTGACACTGGAGGAGTCTAAGGATGGACATGTTGCAGGTCGAGTAGGCGGGGATAGGGGTGTAGTTTCACTGACCATCTTTGCCTGGCCTGGAACAGCCATCTTAATCTCTTGGCCATTGCCCATTTCACTGTCACCTCCCCCCACCCCACTCCCCATCCGATATGTCCATCCTCGGCCTTCTCCAGTGTCGCAGTGTCTCAGAACACAAATTTGAAAAACTGGGCACCCTGCAGCCCAGACGACTCAATATTGAGTCCTCCCCCGCCATCTCCTGGCTCCCTTTCCAGCCCCACCTCCTCCCTCTCATTCCACTTACCAACCCTTCCTGCCAACTACCAACCGGATTCTCCCCTCCCATCGACCAACCAGGTCGTACCTACCATCAGTGTCCACCTAACAACACCATTCTGCTGCCTCCCTCCCCCCTCCCATCTTTATCTGCAGCTCCCTCTACCCCTATATCCTGTCCTGAGGAAGAATAATGCCCGAAGCGATGACCTCTACTTTCCTCCAGCTTGGCTTGCTGTGTTCTTCTAGCCTACTGTTTGTCTGCCTTGGTTCCCAGCATATATAACCTGTGAAAGCCTGTTGGCACTAACAAGGATGTCAGTGTGGCGATCCAGGCGGGTGCTATTTCCTCACAAGATTTCCGTACATCATAACTGATGTCAACAAGTTATGGTCTAGTTCAGTGCAACATCAGAGTCACAGAATCAATTGACACACTCTACAATAATGGGAAATGCAATGGTATTCCAGTACACGGAACCAGCAAGAGACTGATAGATACAGAAACACACATGGGATACTCTAAAACTGTCTTGGAATAGGGAGTGTAAAAGGTATAATTAAACTTGGTATAATCCATATGAAGATGTAACCATTCTTTGAAAGTGTTCTAGCATCAATATATTACATATAGGATGTAGCTTCTCCTGTATAATATTAGATGTTTTATTTCAGAAAACCTGACAGTGAAGGATAGAACTGGGAATTTAATCTTTACACTGTTTAAAGCTTGTTTTTAAATAGTTTGTGGGATGTGGCTTTTTCATCTTTTATTGTGTATCCTTATATGGAACAATGAAACTAAGGGCTTCAGCCCTTGGTTAAGTACATGAACGTAGACCCACAATGTGCTTAGGGAGAGAGCCCCAAGATTTTGAGCCAGTGACACTGAAAGAACAGCAATATATTTTCAAGCGATAGTAAGAACTGCCGATGCTGGAGAATCTGAGATAACAAGGTGTGGAGCTGGATGAACAGAGCAGGCCAGGCGGCATCAGAGGAGCAGGAAAGCTGACGTTTCGGGTAAAGACCCTTCTTCAGAAAAATCTATTTCCAACTCAGGATGGTGAGTGGCTTGGAGGTGAACTTGCAGGGGGTGGTGTTCCCACATGTCTGCTGCCTGTGTCCCTCTGGGTGGTAGAGTCGCAGGTTTGGAAGATGCTCTTTGGAAGAGCTTTGGTGACTTGTTTGTATATATCTAAGTGATGGCACACCCTGCTGGTTCTGTGCTTCAGTGGTGGAGGCAGTGAACATTGAGGGCATTAAATAAGGTGGCAATCAAGAATATTCCTGGGAAAGAGAAAGAAAGGAAGAGTGAGAGAGAACTGGACTACCATTGTGGGACATGGATAAAGCGTGCATTACCTAAGCCATTCTTTGGGATAGTATTTACTGGAGGACACATCAAGGATGAAATGCAGTTATTGTGGCTTTGGAAAGCAACGTGTTAATTTTAGTACTCACAAATGGAAAACAAGGAATTAGCACGTAAACAAATAGGAATTATATCAGTATGACGAAAAAGACTCCAGAACTGGAGTGAATGAACTTTCAGAGAAAGTAATGGATGTAGGTACAGTAACAACATTGAAAAGACATTTGAATAAGTACATGAATAGGAAATGTTTGGAGGGATATGGGCCAGGAGCAGGCAGGTGGGACTAGTTTAGTTTGGGGTTGTGGTTGGCGTGGACTGTTCAGACTGAAGAGTCTGCTTCCATGCTGTGTGGCTCGATGACTGAACCCTAGGCTGAGACCAACAGATTTATGAGACTTATTGACATTAAGGGAATTGGAGATGTGAGCAAAGGCCAGGAGAATGTGATTGAGGTGGCTGTGATCTTATTGAATAGTGGATTTCGTTTTAATGGAGTGTCTGGTCCACTGTTCCTTGCTGCTTTTTGCATGTTACTTTGACTTTCTGTAATACAGCCCCTCACACTGGCTCCTAGTCACAAGCATGGCATGAATGTTCCTGGAACTATGTTCAAAATGATATGATGGCCAGACCATTGCCTAAATGCCCCTCCCCTGCCCCCAGGTGCCTCTGGGTCCCCATTCTGGTGAAAACCTGTTTGATGACAATAATTGTCCTTCCCTAAAGGATATTAGTGAACTGAATGGGTTTGGGTGGCTAATTATGACGACTTACCTGGTCACCATGACTGAGATGAGTTAAGGGAATCCGGGCCAATCTGTTTGCACCACGTTCTTCAGCTCTGCACTGAAATGTTTAGAAAGGGGACTACAAAGAGACTTTGGTCAATTATCCCTTTAAACACAAGATTACAATGGTGCTGTCCCTGGATGATATGAAACGTTCGCGATATTACTGTGGCATAGTGAAGGTTAGATGCTGAGACTGGGGGGAACTGTGCCAGAAAGGTACATTTCACATGAAAGCCTGGATGTGTTTCCTTGAGTTTTTCTGATGTCCTTTTGGCCTGATGACTGCCAGCAATAGTCAACAAATGCTGGGAACCAGTGATTGACGGCTGTGTATTCATAGACCATTTAGATGAAAGTGCAATGAGACCAATATGTTCAGTTCAAGGCCATTGCATATTCATCTGTTTTCCCGTGATGTATTTGATCCTGTTTGAAGTGCACTGGATTAAGGAGAAAAATGATTTGGAAGAGCTAAACTGCGAACAAAGCACCTGGATTTGTTCACCAATAAAGGATCCTATTGCTGAAGTATGGCCCAGCATCTTTCAGTTCAGGCATGTGGAGGGACAACAGACCAAAAAAAAAGGAATCCTCAGTGTGACCATGTAACGCTGGTCTTTGCAGATTAAGTAAGGGATTAGGGCATTTTACTCGTCAACTTGAGATCCTTTGTCCTGAAACCACATGTTAGTAAAAACAAAATGGGCATTTAATCCTGACAGACAGCAGGATTTGACATCAATTTGTCCCCTGGGAGGTGACCAGCATTTGGGCATTTTCTGTGCCGCTTTCTCTCTCTCTCTGTGACTAACTGTTGTTGTTGTGTGTGTGTGTGTGTGTGTGTGTGTGTGTGTGTGTGTGTCTGTGTGTGTCTGTGTGTGTCTGTGTGTGTGTGTGTCTGTGTGTGTGTCTGTGTGTGTGTGTGTGTGTGTCTGTGTGTGTGTGTCTGTGTGTGTGTGTGTGTCTGTGTGTGTCTGTGTGTGTGTCTGTGTGTGTGTGTGTGTGTGTGTGTATCTGTGTGTGTGTGTGTTAGTGTATTTGTGTGTGTGTGTGTGCGTGCGTGTGTGTGTGTGTGTGCGTGCGTGCGTGTGTGTGTGTGCGTGCGTGTGTGTGTGGGTGTGTCTGTGTGTGTGTGTGTGTGTGTGTGTGTGTGTGTCTGTGTGTGTGTGTGTGTGTGTGTGTGTGTGTGTGTCTGTGTGTGTGTTTCGTTGCGTCTATAGCCTTTGCTGTCCTGACTACACAAAAGCACAGTCCATGTTTTACTCGCAATATCTCCTCGCTACCAGTTATTTGATGAACAGTTTTTTTTATGGAGCAAAACACACATTTAATGCTAAAAATAATAAGATATTCAGCGTCACACTATTTCATAAATAGAGCAAAACTATATTGTGATTTACAACACACCAAAAGAAATCCATTAAGGGAAAATGAAACAGACAATATAGTTTAAACAAAGCCACTCCTAGCTGCTTTCCAGGTAATCAGGAAAATCGTTCCACCTTCTCACAGTTTGAAAACTATAATCTTCCCACACTCTCTAAAAAGGCTTGAATTCCCAGCTGCAGCCCACTGATTATTGGGTTACGTTTGTGTGGTATTTCACCGCTGTTGTTAACCTAGTTAAAATAAGCAGATTAACAGCCGTGTTAAAGTCCTGCATGTAAAGGAACTTTATGTGACTGTGTTAACTGGTGCATTAACAGAGACAGCAAGGATCTTCCTTTATAAAATAATTGCTGTGCGTACTGAATCTGTGTACTTCCAGATGTGTTGGAACATGCTTCTTGGTCAATGATGACCATTTTGCTCTGCTGAGTCCCAGAGAAAGAATCCTCCCCCTCTCTGCTGATGGTTAATCTCAGTTTATGTCTCAATGGCTGTTGACAGTTCCCCTGTTGAAACCTCAGAGGAGGAAGTTGGGGAGAGTTGAGCAGCAAGGTGGTTAACACTGCAGCCTCACAGCGCCAGGGGCCCGGGTTCGATTCCAGCCTCAGGTGACTGTATGGAGTCTGCACATTCTCCCTGTGTCTGTGTGCGTTTGTTCCAGGTATTATTTCTTCCTACTACCCAAGAATGTGCAGGCTAGGTAGAATGGCCATGAAAAATTGCCCATAGTGTCGAGGGGTGTGTAGATTAGGTGGATTACTGGGGGATGGGTCTGGGTGGGATGCTTTGAGGGTCAGTGTGGACTTGTTGGGCCGAAGGGATTCTATTCTGTGAGAGGACACCACAGAATGTTTGACATGGGGAGGGGCAGGTGGCTGTGCCACAGTTGAACCCAGGAGGTGCAAACGTTAGGGTGCTGGGGATTTGAAACCTAAACAAAAAAGTTGGAACACTCACCACGTCAGGGAGAATCTGTCAAACATGAGGTCTGTCAAAGCAAAGAACCACAATTCAACCATGCAGTCTCCAGCAGGAATAACTGAGTGTCCATCTGAATGGAAAACTTTCTTGATATTCCCTCGGAACCAGGAATTTCAGTGTTAGTTGTGAATTTGAGTGACTGGGAGAAGTAGTGTGCGATGTTAAGTTGTTGAAATAACAATTCAGAGAGGCATGTGAATGCTGTAAAGACATGGGTTCAAATTCTGCCATGTTAAAATTTAAATGCAATTCATATATTTGGAATGGTGACCACAAAATCATCATTGACTGCTGCAGAAACCCATCAGGTTCACTGATGTTTTTTAGGGCAAAAAATCTACCTTTCTTACCCAGTCTGGCCAATATGTGACTTGTCTGGGCCCTTTAGCTAAGGAAAGACATGTTGGCCTTGGAGGGGGAGGGTCCAGAGGACATTTACAAGATCCTGGAGATGAAGGGCTTGTCATATGGGGAGCAGTGGATGCCTGTGGCTCTGCACTTGATAGAGTTTAGAATGGCAAGGATGGATCTGACTGAAACTCACAGAATACTGAGATGCCTGGATAGAATGGGCCTGGAAGAGATGCTTCCACTAGTAGGAGAACCTAGGATCATAGTGCACAGCCCCAGAGTGAAGGGATGAGCTTTCAAACTGAGATGAGGGGGAATTTCTTTATCAAGAGAGTGGTGAATCTGTGGAACTCATTGCTGCAGAGGATTGTGGAGGACATGTCATTGAGTGTCTTTAAGACAGAGACATATAGGTTATTGATTAGTAAAGGGATCAATGGGAGAAGGTAGGAGAATGGGGATGAGAAACATACCATGATCGAATGGTGGAACAGACTAAATAGGTTAAATGGCCCTAATGCTGCCCCTTATGGTCTTCAGACTCATCCCAACTCTTAACTGTCATCTGAAATAGCTAAGAAGGTTCAAGGAGCAATTAAGGATGGAGCTCAATTGGTGCCCTTACCAGAGATGCCCACATCCCCTGAAAGAATGAAGAGTACAAAGATCAGCTGATCTCTGTAGGCATGGATGAGGTCTGCGACTATCTTAAGAACATGTATATGTTGGACCTAATCAAATAATTCAGGAACAAAAACAGAAATTGCTGGAAAAACTCAGTAGGCCTGGCAGCATCTACAAAGAGAAATCAGAATTAATGTTTTCGGTCTGGATTCCTTCCACTGGGGAAGGGTCACTGGACCCAAAACATTAACTCTGATTTTTCCGTTGCAGTTGCTGCCAGACCTGCTGAGCTTTTCCAGCGACTTTCATAGAATCCCTACAGTGTGGAAACAGGTTCTTCGGCCCAACAAGTCCACACTGACCCACGTAGCATGCCACCCATATCCATCACCCTATAACCCACCCAACCTACACCTCCCTGAACACTGTGGACAATTTAGCACAGCCAATCCACCCTAACTTGCACATCTTGGAACTGTGGGAGGAAACCAGAGCACCTGGAGGAAACGCACGCAGACACGGGGAGAAAGTGCAAACTCTACACAGACAGTCATCTGAGGATGGAGCCGAACCCGAGCCCCTGGTACTTTGAGGCAGCGGTGCTAATCACTGAGCGGCCGTGCCACTCTGCTTTTGTTCTCAAAGTTTACATCTGATTTCTTCAAAAAATGAGTCAAATCAGACTTGAGTCATTAACTTTCTCCGCAGATGCTGCCAGACCTATTGAGTTTCTCCAGCACTTTCTGCATATTTATTTAAGGTATGCAAAGCCTGAGTTGATCACTTATCCAGAAGCAGTATGTTGAGCAGAGCAGTACACACTCTGTACTGCTCTGAGCTATCTGCTATTTGATTTTTGTTTGTTCAGTTTTTGAAGTTGGACTTAAACCCACAAGCGTCTGAGGCAAGATTGCTACCCATTGTACTAAGGGTCTGTTTCCGTACTGTATGACGCTAAGTCATTCCAATGATTAAAGACAGTGATCCTGAGGTGACCTGTTCTATCTAAGGAGTTTCACAGAATGTGAAAAAAAAATTACACGACCGATTTGAGGTAATTCCTCAAACTTAAGGATTCCGACTTAGTCAAGTCTTTGATTTGTTTATCTTGCTTGTGTTGCTATTTTTGGTTAGTGCCTACAGATGAGAATTTGCCTAATGCTGAGTTAGGCATATTTTACATAAGAAGTGAAAAAAATAGATACATGAATCTTCTTTGTTGATAATTGCTGCAACAAAGAAGAAAAAAGAAAACAGAGAAAAATGCAGTGAAAATTTATGACCTAACATTCCTTCAGGGTCGGGTAATTTATCAAATCCCCTCTCTGGTTTCAATTACACAGCTATCAAGAAAATAACCTATTTTAGCAGGTTCATTTGCCTCAGTGGGGAATGTAAGCTTTCAATGCTTCACCTCAACTTCAGTCTATCCCGTTTTTCTTTTGCGTTAAATTTTTTACAAAATATTAACCCCAGGAGGAGAGAAAAGTGCGCAGTGCCATGTCCCTCTCTCAGCTTGGCCTTCCCGTTTTGCCCCTGCAAAAGTTTGCTTGCAGTGACTCTGGCAGAATGGCGATAAATCCCAGTTTTACGGCTGAGCAATTCCAGCCTCTTTTTGCAGAACTGACAACTCCCCACCTCTCCATGCCCATTTAGACAGTTTCTGAGCTGGACTCATCTGTGTCTGATTAGCACTGAACCTGCCTGTATCTGATCTGAAAGAGCGGGTCAGAGTAATGGGGCGAAGGGCTGTGGAAACAAGGTGATGTGGAAAGCAGACAGAGGGAGAAGGGAGAGTGACAGAGGGGGATGACAAAATGAACAAGGGTTTCCAGTAAAAACTTCAGTACATGCCAATTACCGAAGCAAGCAATTAAGCAGACCTCCATCTATTCCCCAGCCCCCTCTCTGCCACCCCTCCCAAGACCCCTTGCTCCAGCTTTTCTGAGGAGTGTTTGTAAAACCATCGGTCACCAGATCCCCACAATGTACATTAGTTATAGAGGGCAAATGTCACCTTTGTTAGGAGTTCCACATAGCTCGTCAAAACCTCGACTTGCTATTACAAAGTAAATACTTTTTTATAGACTCATAAAATGAGTGGATGGGTTTGTACCACTTTTAAAGAAAAGGTTTTGGGACTGCATGAAAGGGAATGTTGTGCAGTTTTTATATTCTTTCCGTTCTCCCATGCTATGGGGGTTGGTGTGATGGTGCTGGTATCGGAGGAATTTCTGTAACTTCTAATCTGTCCCTGCCACATGTAGACCAACCAAGTGGAGTGAATGTAAAAAAATCATGTCATAATCAAAGAGTAGAAATATTCATTTTGTCACCCATCAGATTCTCTGAGGCCAGTAGTAGCTTATTCTGAGAACAAAAAGATACTTGTCTTGATCTATGGAAAAACCTCTGTGTAACGTAACAATATAAAAAAAAGGAGCAGGAATAGGTCATTTGGCCCTTACAGTCCATTCTGCCATTGAAGCAGATCATGGCAAGTCCTCTAGTGTAAATCCACTTCCCACATTATCTCCCAATCCTTTAATTCTGAAAAGTGAATCAACTTTGTTCTTAAATATACTCAATGACTGAGTACCCACAGCCCTTTGGAGTAGGCAATTCTAAAGGTTCATAACCCTTTGAATGAGGACACTTCTCCTCATCTCTATCCTAAATGATCAACTCTTTATTCTGAAACTTTGACACCATGTTTAAGATTCATCAGCCAAGGGAAACATTTTCTCAACATCAATGCCTTAGAACTTTTACGTGTTTCAATAACATCAGCTTTCATCTGGAATACAGGCTGAGTGTACTCAATCTCTCAGCACTGGACAACTCCCGTCATTTCAGTCGGTAGTCTGGTGAACTTTTGTTGCTCTCCACCAAGGGAGAAACCACTTATTTAAGGTTGGTATATTAATGTTGCAACTTAATAGAACCTTCTGTGGATTTGTGTCAGAAGTACTGCCTGGGGTTGAATTAAGCTTCATGGGTCAAAGACCCCAAGGCTCAATGTGAGTGTTGGGTGAATTACCTGATTTCAGTTTGGGTTACCTGCTGGAGCATGAGGAACGTGCAGTGCATTCATGGGCTAATGAAGGAGGAGGATACAGGAAATCGACAAGGCTCACAACCTTGCTTTCACTAAATTGTATGCACAGTCTACTGGTCCTTCTGCTCCATGGGAAAGCAGTGTCTGGCCTGACAATCCCTACAAAGGCCACCTGAGATGAGAAAATAAAGTGTCACTCACCCGTGACCTACTCTCCTCTCTACGGTTAAGCAGATTGTTGTAATGCCTGGGATCCATTGATTATCATGACATCTTGGGTCATTCCCACATCTTCACCATCGTCAATATCCTATGTGGATTTGGGAGAGTCATTATGGCTATGAAGTATATCTGCTGCGGAGGCAGGAATTCTATGCAGCAAAAATCTCACCATTCCATCCCTGGTAGAACTCCTTTAATGACACAGACTGCGCCTGGTCTCCATATATGTGCCATTGCATGTGTCTCTGTGTGTGTGTGTATGCCTGTTTATCTCTCTGTACATCTATGTATGCCTGCATGTGTATGCAGAGTGTTTCTGTCTGTGCGTATGTCAGTCTTTATCTGTCTCTATCTGTGTGTGCGTACGTCTGAGTGTGTGCATGTGTATGTTTCTGGGTGTGCATGTCTATGTAACTGTATATGTCTGTGTTCCTCTGTCTGTGTGTATGTATGTCTGGGTGTGTGATTGTGTGTATGTCTGTATATCTCTGTCTCTGCGTCTGTGACTCTGTCTGTGTTTCTCTCTCTCTATCTGTATATGTGTCTGGATGCATCGGCTCATCAAGGATTTGTCAGCAAAACGTACTCAAGAAGCGAACAATGAGATGATGTGAAAATATTGAACGTGTGCAGCTATTCGTAGCCAGTCAGGATTGGATTGAGAAAGGCCTCTGTGCTCTCCCTACCTGCTGACATTCACTCCATCTTTACGCTCTTTTACGGGACGTAGGCATCACTAACAAGACCAACACATTTTATTTTCAGAAAATACACTTTATTTATACGTTTTGTAAACAAATATTTCAATTTGAATATTACAGCACCGGCAAGAAAGTTTGATGTGCATTTATAACAATCTTCATATTTAGCAGATGAATTCTACGTCAGGGATGCAGCCCATTAGTAAATCATTCAACTTGTACATTACAGAAAAGTGCAATCAATATAGATAAAGGCAAAGTCCTGCAGATGCTGGAGATCTGAAACAAAGTAGAAAGTGCTGAGAAACTTTCAAGTTCTGGAAGCATTTGGGGGAGAGAGAGAGAGACTGAGTTAACGTTGTGAGTTCAACGTGGGTCTTCTTGACGAAGGGTCATGCTCGACTTGAAACACTAACTGTGTTTTTCTCCCCACAGACGCTGCCAGACCTGCTGAATTTCCCTGGCACTTTCTGTGATCAATATAAACTTCACTTTTGTATGTGTCCCTCTGAGGTACATCAATTTCAACAGTCTCGTTTTACCACATTTCCCATCAGTAGTTGCCCTTGAACTGAGGGCCTTCGCAGGGCCATTTAAGAGGGCAGTTAAAAATCAAACCCTTTGCTGTAGGTCTGGAGTCACATGTAGGCCAGATCAGGTAAGGATGGCAGTTTCACTCCCTAAAGGACCTTAGTGAATGAGATGAGTTTTGATGACAATCAGTCATAGTTACATGGCCCCATAGTGGAGATGAAGTTTACATTCCAGATTAATCAGTCGTTGAGCTTAAATTCCTTTACCTGCCACAATGGGGATTTGAAGCTAGGTCTCCATGGTCACAGTCTCCACTTATAGGGTTACTTGTGAAGATTTTGTCTTGGCCTGAAGTACTGGAGAACTGCCACCTTCTAGGAACAGAACTCTGTGGTGCACTCCATACAATCAAAGTGAATGGGGCACTGGGGCAACAGGAACTCTGCTGGGCAGAAATCTCCAAACTCTGACTGCTGTAACAAATTTTACTTGGCTTTCCCATACTTCCTGAAAAAAAGAAATTGCAGTTTTGAAACTCAAACAAAAATTAGTTTTAAAAAATACTAATAAGTGTGTAAAATTAGGGAGCATTTACCCCTATGCGAAATAAAGGAGCTATTTGAATCTCTAATTCCTTTCCCCATTACCTAAACGGCACCTGACCGTATTGGTTACAGAAGTTTCCATTGCTAGATGCTCATTGGGAAAAATGTATAACTTCTCCAAAGATACTCATACACTCAGCTCAGTGGGAAAGTTAGCCTGCTCTCTGGTATTAAAGAAATACTGGATGAGGTCTCATCTAACTTACCGCCACATGCTAGTAACCATAAGCTATCAAGCTGTGTATGCGTGTGTGTGTGAGAGATGAAGACTATTTACTGCTACTTTCAGATCACAATGTTTGTTTGTTGTGACGTGATTTTCACGATTGTAGTTTGCAATATTCAGATTCAGTCTTGGATGTCATTTTTAATTAGAAGATTTGACAGCCACATTTACCTGCTTGTTGGATGTTTTAAAAAGCACCACATTTAACATTGCACATGCACAAACATCTAAGTGTACACACACACAGATACAAACTAATACACGCATGGACAGATACACACAAGAACATATGCTCACACACACAGGTAGACATGTACACATAAAGGCAGACACAGTTTTAATCTCATGGGGTAAAATGATATTCATGCACATGCCCGCACACGCACACACACACACATGCAACAGGCATACATACAGACTGATGTGCACAGACAGACTCAGACACCCACAGACACATGCAAACAACGAGACAGACACAAACAGATCTAAGCAGATGCACTGACACACACAAATATCCAGCTGGACACACAAACACACCGACACACACACCCATGCACACAAAAGCAGACATACACACAACCCACTTTCCAACTAACATCATCTTCCATGCATAAAGGATAAGATTCTTTCAAATTTATAAGTTTACCAAGATCTGCAAAGTCACACCAACCTGACCCCGATGTTAAAAGAAAATCCAGAAAATATCTCAACATTTCCAGATTAAACCCTGGTATCCCTTTAGCTCAACGCAAACAAAAATGTTACAGATAGCAGGTTAATTATGAACAATGTGTTTCTATTCATCATGACAAGTGATACCTAATGTTGTGTGGGGGTGTAAGGAGAGTAGATTTCGTACTTGCAAGCGTAAAACCCTTCGTCTAATGCAACTGGGATATTCTGTGAAGCAACACCATAAAATACGGGAAGGTCTTCCTTGTGATATGGAGTCGAGTAACCTTCATAAGAAATTTCTGTCCCTTGTTATACCTGTTCAGTGTATAAATGATTTATTATCAAAATTATCTCCGTGGGTTGAATTAAATTGAAGTTTATATGTCAGTTCAAAATATTGACATATAAACAAGGCTTGTGCACACATGTAAGTGTATGTAAATTTATATGTGTGTCCAATAACTGATTGAAAATCCTAACGCTCAAGTTTCACCATCCTTTGCTTTATAAAGAGAAATCACTAATACTATAAAAGCACAGAACTTAAGCTTGTACTGAAACTTGTTGTTGGAAGTGCAAAGGAGAAACAACAAGACTAAAGATTTTGCACTGTTAAAAAATGAATTACTTTAACAATGCAAAGGCAATGTCTAGTTTTGTCACTGAATTAGAATACTGCGGCATTTCCCTCACTAGTAACAGCTCTTGTATTTGTGAGAAAACTGAATTGTCATGTTCTTCCCAATTCTATGCTGAATAAATAGATAATAATAAAAAGTGAAAAATTATTAAAGACTGGCAAATGAAACTGGATTAATTTAGGATGCCCGGTCAGGATGGGGAATTTGGACTGAAGGGTCTGTTTCTGTGCTGTACATCTCTATGGCTCTAACATAATTGCCGAATATTTAAAATAAATGGAACATGGATTTGTAACAAGCTTCCTAAAGTTGGCTACATGTTATTTAGTTAGCATTAGAATCTCCCTAACTGTTGCACAATTCTCCACAAAGACGCATTCAACTGTAATTTCTAAATTCAGAATAAAAAATTCTAAATTGTGTTCTGGAGTAAAATCTGTTTACACTAACAAATCATTCAACTACACCAAAATCATCAATCTTATGTCATTAGAGCAAAAAGGGTCAATGATAACTTGTTGATTTATTTAAAACTTATTAAATAAATAACTTCAAAAGATGCTTAAAATCAAGTAGAAATGAATAAAATTGAATCATTTGTTTGGTGAGATGTGTGTTTATTCTGTGTATTTATGCAAAATGAAATTTTCTTTTCAAAATACTGTCATAATGATTGTACAGAAAACAAACAACAATTTCTTAGAATAGATCAGAGCTATGAAACATGGTTTCAACAGAAATAGCTACAATTGTGTCACTAAGAGATGTCACCCAATGCACACTAAACATTTGAGGGTAATTAGGCATTCTAGAAATCAAACTCAGGGAGCTTAAATGCTTCTGTATCATTTTATTAAAATATAATTCTGAAAATGTGAAATAACATATGTGTTGGCATGTTGGCATAAAATCTGAAATATTTTAGTCAGAATTCTTGGCAAAGCGTTTGTGAAATACTCCAGTCCTTAGAGATTTTATCTGTAGAAATAACATGATGGGTCCGATGCATACAGTGCTCCTTGAAGTTCTTTCTTCAAATTGTTACTCTCTGTTTCAAGCTTAAAAAGGCTGAAGCTTTCCTTGCTGCAGGATATCTGACATTTCCAAATAACCCAACATTTGTAAAGAAAACATTCGCCTTAATGCAGTAATTCCGACAAGATGCTACGCTCAACCTCTCAGTTCGCAAGCTTGTTAGCTTTCTCATTTACTTTAGCCACACCCGAGTGTTGAGCCTTTTAATTAGTTCTTGTGAGATTTATTTTCAGGGAGATGCTTTTCTTAGCCATTGAGGTACCTTCAAAATTACTCAAATGAAGTAATCCAGACGAACAAAAATAACCCAAGTAAAACTAAGCTGTTTCTCTGGACGTGAGGATTTAATAATTCAGGGTTTCAAATAAATGAACAATAACTGAGGCTGTATTAAAATAATACACTAGACAAGATGGTTAAATATGTTATATTGGTTTGAAATATCATAAAATTGGTACCAATGTAATACAAGAGACTGATAATAATATTAACATAGAACATTGTCTTATTGTGTAATATTATTGCTCCAGTTCTCTCCAAATCTTACATTTTTGTATTTGAGTATCTATTCCAAACAAGTTGCCTTCAAGTGCAGCAATTTTAGGATACAAATTTTTGTATTTTATTTGAATTTCCAGACCACAATTCCAGGGTACACAGTTACAGTTTCTTATTTCTCTGCAGGACAGAATTACGACTGATTACTCTCAACATAACATCACTTCCCACAGAAAAATGCACCAGCTTTAGCTTCCTAATTCTCTTCCTTCTTTTCCCCTTTATCCCAAGCATTTTTTTTAAGAAAAGATTTGGATTTATTTTCTTCTAAACTTAGCATTTTGCTTTGTTTCGCTGGGGAGAATGACAACAATTTGGCAAACTCTCTTCTGACTGCACTCGCAATTGACAGGCAAATTATCTAGAGCCCTGCTGTTCTTATTATCAGAGGGGAAACTATCAGGAGGATGTGTGGGTGATCCCTCTCTCCTGTCACTATTTGTCAGTGGGACAAGGGCTGTCGTTATAGGTAGCTGACAGGTAATTTCAACAATAACAATTACTCCTATTACTGGTGTCATAAACAATTCAGCAAAGATGCGGCAATAACAATGGTTTATAATTCCGCGCTGTATAAATAAATGCCAGCTGGTAACAAGTAATTTGCCTGGAATCAAAAACCTCATTCAACGTAAATATTTTTATTTTGAGGAAGAATGGCCAGGACAAATATGCAATTAAATAAGAAATTAAGAAGCATTCAGCTGGAAGCTGGCTGGTAAACACTATTTTCAAAACACGACTAACCCTGATGACTGTACTTTAGATGCATATATAGCAGCATATGTGGTGGGAAAAAAATTAATGTTCTATAACATCCAAGTATCTTGGCACTTGTTTAATGCGTACTTTCCTGCCAAATAAATTAGAATTTTGTTCCACTTAATCCAAAATAAGAAACTAAGGAATTAGCAATAGTTACAATCTGGGAGATATATTTTCTTGCATCTTTAAAAAAATGTGGTTAAACCATTGTACAGGCATATTGCCAGTGGCAATATTGCACATTCCATTATGTAAATATGTTCTTAAGTGGAATATTGAAACTTTCGTCCTATTCTTTAATGCATACAGTGTACAGGATTCTCTTCAAAGTAATTAAAAGAGTCACGCCAGAATATGCCTAACTAGAACCTCTAATCCACCCAAATTTGCAATTTCCTTACGTGACCAGCAGACAATGCAGCATCATTCCGACAAGCAGAAAAAGAATTTGAAAATCTCTAATTAGAGAGAGCTGAACAGCAATTAACGCATGTCAAACTTCACTTCATCAAGTGCCACTCTAATTTTCTCACTAAAAATTAATGGACTTTTCTGACCCCAAGGCAATGTTGTTTCAAATCTGCTCAAGATGCAGTGTTGCACAGCTAAGCATCTGATTACAATCCGCACACTTCTAACTGCCATCATTCTCACTGCCACAGATACTTTGTCAACAGTAAAATTACAGCATGCTGATAAAAATGCATAATAGTATCACTCAACTGTAAGCCTGTTCACACCATGTTGGAACACCTAGGTTTAATTTACTGAAACCAGTCTTAATTCAAGAACAGCTCTATTCCTAGTTCCTTCGCACCATACTTTACTTTCCAGACTAATCCAAAATGAGCATTTCTTATGTTGAAAAAGTGAAACAATTGGGCAATTGCTACTAAGGAAACTGAAACTTATTTTTACTTTTGACATTTCCTTCAAAAAATATTCAAGGACACACAGCTAAAGATTTTTTTTCCTGCTTTAATGACTTGGCCTTCAGTAAATTTTCAGTGTTTGAACTCAATAATGGACATAAACTGAATCAAAAGGATTTGAAATAATTTCTCTCTGATTTTCGTGAAAGTACAAATGAATGGAAATTAACAAAATAAGGAAAGATCTTGCTTATGTTTAATGTTGGTCATAGGGATGATGAAAAATTTACCCTGGGTTTCACAAACAAAAAATAAATGCAATTGCTGAAGTGAAATGGAAAACATTCGATGTCTCGACACAGATGCGATCCTTTAAACTCTGCCACGTTAAATAAAGCTTCAATTCTACCGACATCAGAAGTCAATTGACACAGATCAGCCATATGGTATTTTTATCACCAAAGCCACATTGTTCATTATCCAAAGTTACATAATTCTGCTCCCCAGCTCTGTGTAATATTGATGTACTCAAGAGTTCAGTGACCACAGGCTATCTGGAGTATACTCGCAATATTCTATTGAAGAGGAAATAATGAATCATAAAAGCCCAGAGAAGCCAGCTTTTGCCTGCTAATTCTCTGTTGTAATTTCATTGTTTGGCATCTGAGATGAGTTCTGTGCTGCTGAACAATAAGGCACGCACAGCTAGTGAATGCAAATGGAGCTGCTTTATTACTCAGAGTCTCATGCCTGTGTTTAATAGAGGTGGAAGGAATATGATTTTTATTTAATTCATTCATAAAAAAGGAACCATATCAATTTCGTTTAAAAATCATTCAATAAACACTCTGGACTCAAACCAGCACCAACATTTAATTTTTTTAGGCAAAAGAATAAAACTTTGCTTTTCAATTCTAGTACCTGGATCCAGTCTCAAATTAGAAGAGAAGGGATTAAGAATAATTCCTAGCTAGCAGCATCATCAAAGAAAGACTAAATGTTTCACCTTCAATCACAAAAGTAAGATACACTCAATGATATCCATTTTTTCTTTCTCCATAAAACAAGGTGAAAAAATTGACAATATAATTTTGCTATCTGCAAGTGATCTGGAGGATTTTTTAAAAAATGCCTTTTCTTTAATCCCTTCCCTCTTTACCATTTTATCAAAACTGCTTATTTTCTACCTTCAGGCATTGAGTTGTTGAAATTTCGCTGTCCATTCTGTAGACTGTCTTCCTGGTGCATCTGATTTGCATAAATTTGTCTCCAGCCGAGAATCCTCTCAGTTCATTAAAGGATCTCCTCACATTATTCCTAACCCTGCTGTCAGTAAGGAATTCACCTGTGCTGATTGAAAAAAGGGAGCAGAAACCAAACAGAATCCGTCATCTCGAGCAATCTTCCCTCGTCCCTCCCAAGAAATGGGCAACATTTACTCCTAACAGAGCCATATCATGATGGATACCTCCAGAGATTAGAGGTTAAAGTTGACTTGAGGGTCAGAAGAGAGAAAGAGGGAGAGAGAAAGAAAAAAATAGGTCAAACCTGATTCCAAAGTGGATACTTTGTTGTCATATGGACCTAGCATTAGGCTGTGTGCATTCCTCAATCAACTTTTAGTGATGCAGCCAAAGAGCGTGAGGGAGCCCTTGCAGGATCTGCTAAAGTCTGAAATACAACAATTAAAAGCACATGCAAATGGAGTTAATATCCAGCTGATCATGGACCTCTGCAAAACTCTGTACTGCCAGCGTGTAATTATCCATTTCTATTATTTTTGATTCAGCTCTCAGGATTGTCTCAGTTTATTTGGAGGAGGCGAGTCGACCCATTGCCTGAACCTGTTCAGTGCTGCGCTGAATAAAACTTTTATGGCTCGTAAAAAGGCAGCAATCCATCTCAGTGCGCTTTGCAGCATACTTCAGTGACAGTTCGTTTGCTAAGTCTTTTCTAAAGCATTGCCTGTCACTGAGGCCGAACTTACATTCTATGTTGCATACAGACAACCTGATAATTATTTCCTAGCATGCTGGGAGAACCTCTAAAACAGCCTGGGGAGAACATTTATTTCATAGGCCAAATAAAATCCACACCTAGCCTGTGCAAACGATAAAATAATTGTCGTGTTTTAGACACTTTATACTTGTTTTGTGGTAAATCAAACGTGTGCGTGTGTGTCTGTTTTACACTTTCCTATTCCAGATTATTTTAAGTTTAACTTGTCATAAGAAATTATTATATTTCTCTCTCTAGTTTGATGTATGTGCGATTTCTTGCCTTCCCCCCACCCTACAAATACTTCTCTGTTTGCAGAGTATATACAAACTTCCATCTCCACCTCCCCCTTGTCTCTGGGCCTTCAGGTCACTGGACTGTACACACAGCACTGCCGACAAGCCCATAAATCCGAGTGAGGGTCTGTAATGTATTAAGATTGGTAACGTCAAAAAAAGAGCCAAAAAAAAGACCTCACTTGAGCACTTCCCTTCAAAAGAAAACTTTTAAAAATTCCCTCGAACCACTTAACGCCGTCTATAAAATACATTCCCACTGGCGTTGTTTTGACATGCTCTGGCCGTTCAATCCTTGTTTGCGTTTTACAAGTTATTATAAATAAACAAATAAATACTGCCCAACATTTTATATTTTTGTTTGTCGTGTAGCCATTTTGGCAGAGGTCACCCATTTCAGGGCTCCTCGCCACAATTTTGAATCACATCCCGAACTGCAGAGAAAATCCCAGGAATTTAAAACACAGTTTAAGTGGTGAAATGGGCGGTGGCACAGAGAGAAGTTGGTGCGCATTTTAAGATAAGAGTTGACGCTCACTCTTTTATGTTGTTGTGGGCTCTTCGGTAACGGAGGTATTTGCATGAGTGCCCTTGCCAGTCGGGAAGAATTATCAGTCCACCCTGCCTCCTCTTCAGTTGCTCCACAGTAGCTGCTTACCTCTGTTACTGGGAAAAGCTGATTCCTGCTGGTTGGAGAATTCTCGCTGGCTGGAACAATGAAAGATTTCAGACAAGACAGCAGCGCCGGAGTGACCCCCCTACACCCCGTGCTTACCCCATGGCAAAGGGAAGACAAGAACGAAAGAAATTCTTTCTTAACTGTGAAGCAAAGTCCAAAATCACTGCAGGTGCAGAAATATTTCGGCTGTAGGAATAAACCAGCATTGGGGAAGGAGGAAGCGCTTATCAGGGTGAGCAGAAATGCACCGCGTCGTTCTAAAGTAGTTTTCGAGGATGTGCAAAGGTATCAATACATTCGAGTGGAAATTTCCCCTCCCGGGTGTGACATGAGCAACAGTGAGAAAGGTGGGAAAATGTAGGGAGAGAATGTCTGTACTGCACGCAAAACAAAACCTTTCGACATATCCAGGTACATGTGACAATAATAAATCAAAAGCACGAAAAAATCAGATTCTCAACATCGAGAAACATATTCCCCTCCAGCCATAAATGTTGACTTTAGAATCTTGCCATTGAGCAGTGAGAATTTTAATTCCATGCATTTGGGATCTCATAAGACCCCCAACTTGTCATCCTTTCCAATTCTCCTCTCCTTCCTTAAGACAGAGCAGGTACCTGGCAGCTAAGTTCACCAAATGTGTGTCCCAGCTAACATGCAACATTCCAAAATATTCTGTGGCCATTAACTTACTCAGCTCTTTGAACACACAAATCAACACCAGCACAGCATTGGCCTTTGCAATCTCATCCTGTCTGCTCTTGGACCAAATCAGACACCACTTCTCCTTCTACACTTTACTTCGGAGCTCAGGGATACCTAAGACTTGTATGTTCCTGCCAGATCTCTGTCTAGAGACACAGGCATCACATATATTTGAACAGGAACCATCTTCTGGCTCGCAACTCGCTTTCTTAGTGCATACTTACTTCAGCATTGGCTTATGGGCAGCCAACCTTTGTGTGGCCCACACTCACTGCCAGCTGCCTCGGGTCTGCCTGCTCCCATCTCACCGTCTCGGGCTGCCTGCTCCCACACTCACTGCCAGAGGGAGAGGCAGGCAGCTTGTGACAGTGGAGTACACTGAACAGTCAATCTACCAGCCATATAGAGAATGGCCATGCTGCTGTACGGCACTGTGCTAGATCAATATCAAACCTGGAGAATATTCAGTGTGGCAAACTTTCTGCATGTGCTTCAAGCAAATCGCTGTGTTTGAAAGTTAGAGGAGAGCAACTAACATAACTAAAGGGCCCTCCCAACCCAGTTATATTCTCTTGCACCCTCTTCCATCAGGCAGAAGATATAAAAGTTTAAATACATGTATGAACAGATTCAAGAACAGCTTCTTCCCTGCTATTATCGGACTTTCGAACTGACCTCTTTCATGTTAATGTTGATCTCTCACTCTGCATCTTCTCAGCAGCTGTAACACTGTATCCTGCACTCTGTTCTGTCAGCCTGATGCACTTGTATAATCCGATCTGCTTGTAAAACTTATAAGGCAACACTTCTCACTGTACTTTGGTATGCTTGACAGTAATAAATCAAACTGAATCAAATCAAATCAAAAGCAGTCCTTGATGGGTAAAGAGAAACTTGAATCAGTCAGGGGGTCGGGGGGACCATCACAGTCAATGGATGATAACAATTTCAATCTAAGAGGTTGTCATAGTCAGTCATGTGCTTGGTCCTACTGGAGTCTCGGGATCCATTTCCTGCAGTAGGGCACTGAGCCAGTCAGCCCTATCGGAGAAGTGCGGTCAATTCCAAGATTACAGGAGGCTCAGTAAAGACATCAGTCTTCAGGGATGGACGAATATTCCCTGCAACGAGACAAAAGGAGGGACTGAGTTTGATGGCAGTGACCAGCACAGCTCCTAGTTTGGTGCAGATGCAGGAAAGGTAGTGAGGTATCCCTCATGAGTGAGTAGGAAGTTCAGAGGGCAGGAAGGGAGGAGGAGCTAAGGGAGAGCTGCTGAGTGGAGATTATGTGATTGTGACCGTGAGCCCCGGTGAGATCAATGCAGTGGCCAAGTGTGAGTGAGTGGCGGGAATATGTGATAGCAAAGGGTACAATGCGGCTCTCACCTTTGTCGTGCGCAGAGGATCATCGACTTTCTTTGAGCACTGTTGAGTATTCCATTTACCCCAGACCGCAACACCTACCCTGGCTGAACAACTGTCCCAGTTCGGAATGAGCCATTAACTCTGTCTCTCTCCACAGATGCTGCCAGACCTGATGAGTTTCTCCAGCAATTTCTGCTTTTGTTACAAACTTAGTTTGATGCCACATTGCTGCTCGGTCTATAAGTGATCTGAACAGGCTGCATGTTGTATGGTGGTGTCATGTCCAGTTTCTAAGCATGAAAGTGCAAACTGGGGGTGTAACTATAGTATTCGTTCAATCAGTCTGAATATTTATATCTCTCATATGCCTATTAAGGTTTCTACAGGTAGATTTAGCAACTATTTGATGAGACAAGGCAGGTTTAAATCACTCAGTTCCTTTATTGTAAACCATGTGAACGTACAGAGCTATTTATTTAATCTGCAACCACTTGTCTCTGTGAAATGTCAGAAAATAACAAATATGATTCTCTTTTGCACATTAGTACACCTTATTTGATTTGAAGGAAGTTACTTTTGCGTTATGAACCATTTAATTTTGAGCAGTTTCTTTCTATAATAACATATTTGTGACTCTGTCACAGGAAGGCAGGATTAGAAGTAGGCCATTCAGCCCCTCAAGCCTGTTCCACCATTCAGTAAAACATGCTGATTTGTGTCTTTACAATGTTCACCCTTCTTGGCTGTGTATTCTGTAATCCTTTTAAACTGTATCCATCCCGGATAAAGCAGCCCACTTAATTGGCACTACATTCACGAATATCCACTCCCTCCATCACTGATTCTCAGTGGCAGCAGAATGCACCATCTACAAGATGCAATGGAGAAACTCACCTAGACTCCTTAGACAGCACCTTCTCAACCCATGGCCATTTCTATCTAGAAGGATAAGGGCAGCAGTTATATGGGAACATGACCACCTGAAAGTTCCCCTTCAAGTCACTCACCATCCTGACTCGGAAATGTATCGCCGTTCCTTCACTGTTGCTGGGTCAAAATTCTGGAATTCCCTCCCTAAAGGCATCGTGGGTCAACCCACTGCAGGAGGACTGTAGCGGGTCAAGAAGGCAGCTACCAACTTCTCAAGGGAAACTAGGGATGGGCAACAAATGCTTGTTTAGCCAGTAATGCCCATGTACTGCAAGTGAGTAAAAAAAGACCTTGCCTGGTAAACACATGAGGACCACAACTTTGAAATGATTCATCCTCATCTCCCTCATTTGGTAGAGGGATAGAGAGTTCCTGATTCCCACTCTGCCTGACTCATGTATGTCAAAGTGTTTCTGACATCACTCCTGAATGCCTCCTGCCCATTACTCCTTAACTTATCACCCGTCCCTTGCCCACTTCCTAACACCCCCTGCCAATGGAATGAGTTTCTACCTACATCCTCTGTCCAATCTTTGAGTTATGTTGAACAGCCCAATTAGAGCACCCCTTACCTGTCTCTAATGAGAGAGCACCGCGATGGACCAGTTAACTTTACTTTGCTTTTTACCCCTGGCTGCTTGAGGGAATATAACCTGATCTACGCAACTTGCCCTCAGAATGTCACCTTTTAAATGTTGGCTTCATGCTGCAGTCTCTGTAGCGAGCCACTCTTGTTTTTCTGGGTGGGGTGATATTGCTCAGTGGTCGGATCTTTTTATTTGGAGGGGTCGGACGCAGTTAGGGGAGAGGTGAGTGGTGGTTGCGGGATTTGGTGCAATGATGTTTGATCTGTCCAAGACTGAATGTAGTGTACTGTTATCCTTGCACTGGAGTAGAATCATACAATTCAGTGTGAAAGCAGGTCGCTTGGCCCATTGTGTCTGCTCTATCCCTCTGAAGAACCTCCCACCCACACCCAACCTCCTACCCTATAACCTTGCATTTCCAATGGCTAATCCACCCATCCTACACATCCCTGCACATGCTGGGCCATTTAGCATGGCCACTCCACCTAACCTGCAGACCTTTTGTCTGTGGGAGGAAACTGGAACACCTAGAGGAAACCCACGCAGACACCGGGAGTACATGCAAACTCCATACAGACATTTGCCAGGCTGGAATCAAACCCAGATCCCTGGCACTGTGAGGCACCGTGCCACCCCAATAGCACATTCATGTCTTTTATTTCTGCAGTCTTGTCAAGGAGTGGCCAGGCAAAGCCTCAGATTGGTAAAGTTAGAATTGAGTCATATTAACAGGAGATAAACATCCGATGACTATGAATAGATTCACTGATGCCCATCAGTACACCTTGTCTCCTGTGTAATAATACACGCAGGGAAGGAGGGAATTGACATCACTGGCCAGAAGGGAAAGGACACATTTCTCTTCTCTGGGAAGGGCTTTTCTCATTGACACTGACACTCCTGCATTCTCAAGTCCTCCATTGGTTACACAGACTGCAGAAGCTCATGAAGGAGGTTCAGCACCACCTCCCTTAGGGCAATTAAGGATGGGCAGTAAATGCTGACCCATCCAGAGATGCCATAACCCGTTACAGACCGAAGAATTTATTTGAGTCATAGGTTGATTCATTCCAAAGGTCAATGTGTCATTAGCTCCTGCCAACTGGTGTGGTTTCACCTGAAGTCTAGATAAAGCCCTGTAAATGGCATTCCTCTCACCCTGTCAGGCAGGTGCACTGGGCTAGGGACACTGCTGAAGGATTTTGATAGTTAATGAGCCAGCTCATTAAGGAGCGAATTCACGGCCACTGTCTGTGAGCCCCATACAATGTCACTGTGACTCCAGAATGAAGTGGGATTTTCCAGCTGACAGGCTGGAGAGGGTATCTCTCATTATCTGTGTCTGCTCGGGCGTGGGGGTGGGTGAGGGCACTGGGCATGGGGAGTTACCCCACCCCGGCTTGTGCATCTGACTCCACCCTATCATCAGTCCCCCAATCCTGCCCTTATCATTTTGGCTAGGGCTCCCACAATGACCCTCAGCCATTGATGGGGGCAGTGCCTCTAGCAGTCACTGGCACTGGGTAAAAAGGAAGCTGCCATCCCCCTTACTGACCCAGAGCTGGTCCTCCTGTCACCAGGAATCTCAGTCAGAGTGGTGACCAATTGAGTGCCTGATCCCATCAGGCCTCTCCTACCAAAGTGAAAGGAGGGGATAATTGGTTTTCCATCAGTTCTCCAACTGATAGGCCAGGATCCCTCCCTTCCTTAAAAAAATCAGCCCAATTAAATCCCTGCCTATGTATAACAGGATTTGAAGTGTTTCTGTCAGATCTGAACTAGGTCTGTCACAGAGCCACATCTTTCTCAATCATCTCCTGCCCAGTTTACAACTGCTACCCATTTTTTTTTTTGTTTTTGTGCCAATGTTGCCAAATGGCACAGTACCATTCCTTATGCCTTTGAAGACCCCACCACTCCTGCATTTTCTCCGGCACTTTCTGATTTTCCATTTTCGGGCTGCAGGGGTGTGTTCCTGCTAATTGATTTGCAGAATTATAGTGGACCAGTCGGTGAGAGGGCAAGGTGTCAAGTTCGCACTATCTCAGGGTCTTTGCCATTTCGCCTTTTCTCAATGTCCATCAAGACCACCCACTGCACCTTAACCAAACCTGTCTCAGCAGGGCTTTTTATCCTGGTTTATATGTACACCCAACTGCCACGCTGTAGGGTCAGGTTTCATAACAGAGAGCAGGAACGGAATATCGAGATAGTCACAGCATGCTGGCCTGTCAAAAGCACTGGTAGCCTTTCTGATGCAAGCAAGACTTCTTCAGCAGTAAGACCAGGGTGTAAACATCATTTTACGAAGCAGGTGGACCCCATGGGCATCAGATCTGTAGCCCCAGCAACAGAAGGGTCTCTTGTGGTGTAGTGGTAGTGTCCTTACCTCTGAGCCAGAGCTTCCAGGTTCAAATCCCACCTGCTCTGGGGCTGTGTAATAATATCTGAATATGTTAGTTTTCAGACGTTTCGTCACCATTCTAGGTAACATCATCAATGAGCCTCCAACAAAGCGCTGGTGTTGTGTCCCGCTTTCTATTTATCTGTTTAGGTTTCCTTGGGTTGGTGATGTCATTTCCTGCGTTGGTGATGTCATTTCCTGTTCTTTTTCTCAGGGGATGGTAGATTGGCTCCAAATCAACGTGTTTGTTGATGGAGTTCCGGTTGGAATGCCATGCTTCTAGGAATTCTCGTGCGTGTCTCTGTTTGGCTTGACCTAGGATGGATGTGTTGTCCCAATCAAAGTGGTGTCCTTCCTCATCTGTATGTAAGGATACGAGTGATAGTGGGTCATGTCGTTTTGTGGCTAGTTGATGTTCATGTATCCTGGTGGCTAGCTTTCTGCCAGTTTGTCCAATGTAGTGTTTGTCACAGAATGGTGATGAAATGTCTGAAAACTAACCTTCCAGCTCAGCGAGCAAACTCACACCCAGAAACTCAACCTGAGCTACAAATCTTCTCAAAACTCGCTATCTGTGAATAGGTTGATTGGAAATGTGCCGGCCCATGGCCTTGACTGTACTCATCCACTGCTGTTGGAAGTCACTTGTGGATTTGCAGTTTGGTAACTGGCACACAAATGTTTGCAAATTATTTTGCATTTGGTGCTCATCTCTCCCAGGTTATTACTCGGTTCTGGAAATAGGTGGCAACTGTTTGGACTGTGAGAGATGAAGCATTGCCATGACACAGGGCAGCAGAGACTGACCCATTGGTGGGTACAGTGCCATCTACAGTAACTGACGCTACTGTCACTCAGGGCACAAAAAAGCTACCAGCTCCCTGACTGACCGAGAGCTGATCCTCCTGACATCAGGGACATCAAATTGAGCAGTTGCCATCTCAGCGTCTCAAATAAGAGAATTACACTGACTTTCTAGTCACCCTGGTAAATGTATATAGCACAGATTGGCAGCAGTCCTTGGCCACGTCAAGATATCTGGAAGATACTGTTTTGTTTGTGAGAATAAATTGTGGACGAAGTGTGTTAGTTGTCCTAGACTGAGCTATTGATAAGGTGCTGTCTCTAGGTTAGCAGTAGACACACAACAAAGGAACTGGAATAAGGATGGTACAATGACCGACACAGCTTGGTTTTGCTGTATGCCCTGCTTAAAGAAATTCATAAATTTGAAGCAAAATATAAATTAAAGTGTGTTTATTCCACATACAACACCACCAAAGTACTACCACCTTACTGTGATGGATTTGTCTGACTGAAGAGAGGATTTGAGAAACACACCAAAGGTAGCGACAGCAGATGACACACAGTCTCCGTTTCCATTTCAGTCACAAGTCATCAGGGGCACTCCGTGGCCATCTGTGTTCTATAAATTACAGTAAGACAGCACATGTCACTTGTAAATCAACAGAGAGCAGGCCTCATTTACTGCAAGAGGGCTTTTATAAATTCCGCAAAGCACAGATGAACTGCCCGATACGCACAGTGTTGTACATTTCGACGCTGCTTTTATCTCTGTGTGTTCACACTGCAGTATCACAGGTATCAACGTGTGCTTGCGGTTCTCCTCTAAAAGCAGGAGGGTGTTGCTTATGAGTTGTGTTTCTGCAGACATCGAACCTTAGGTTTATAATTACCTTGGTATAATATTTTGATAAGGATGGTATAACTCCTTATGTTGACAGGGTTCTTGCTTGCAAATCACTTTTTCATTAAGTTAGAAGTCAGATAGCAATCAACATTGGACTTACTAGGGCAGTTCCTACAGCTTACGTTAGGACATCCATCAGTGCAATGTAATGGATGTGAGTTTGCTCGCTGAGCTGGAAGGTTAGTTTTCAGATGTTTCATCACCATTCTAGGTAACATCATCAGTGAGCCTCCGACGAAGCGCTGGTGTTATGTCCCGCTATAGAAATAGAAATAGAAAGCAGGACATAACACTCGTGCTTCGTCGGAGGCTCACTGATGATGTTATCTAGAATGGTGACGAAATGTCTGAAAACTAACCTTCCAGCTCAGCGAGCAAACTCACATCCAGAACCTCAACCTGAGCTACAAATCTTCTCAAAACTCGCTAGTGCAATGTAATTGCCAGGATTACAGTAGGTATTGGGTTATGGTATGTATATCATTAAGGGTCATAGTGTAGTAGTCATATCACTGGGCTAGGAACCCAGAGCTCCAGGCTAATGTTCTGCAGACATAGGTTTGTATCCCACTGTGAACATATAATTCAATTTTAAAAATCTGGAATTAAAATCTAGCCTTATGGTGACTATGTAGCCATTGTCCTATAAACGCATCTCGTTCCTTGAGGGAAGGACATCTACTATCACTTACCTGGCCTGGCCTAGATGTGACTACAGACCCACAGCAATGTAGTTGACTCTTAACTACCCTCTGAAAGGCTCTAGCAAGCATCTCAGTTCAAGGGGCAAGTAGAGATGAGCAACAAATGCTGTCATTGCTGGCAATACCCATTTGCCATGGAAGAATAAAAGGAACTGGTAATTTTAGAGTGAGTGAATCAGAATACCATTTGAATTATGGTAGACATTATGAATATGTATTAATACTGCAGCATGCATTAAGCTTGGTAGAGCTATCAAATAGGATCATTATCAAGGTTAAGGGAACGGAAGACCATTGGGCGTGTTTAATTTCTTTAGGCGTGTCTGTGCCAGTTCTACTTACTGAACAGACAGAGTCCAGTCAGAATTCCTTGGCTACTTGGAGTGACAGTAGCTCCTGGCATTGATCAAAGTACTGTACCTGACTTACTGCCTGATACTTGGGAGGAGATTTTCACCTTCTCTGCCTGAGCAGTAATCTGGGAAAGTGAACTGCCTGCTGCCAATAGAATCTGCCCAATGTCCATGCTATTAGTTTAATTAGAACTAAAATTGGTTGGGTCTCGTAAAGGGCCACCAGGAGGTGAAGATTAAAATCTACGCTACAAACTCCAGAAAATTACTAACTTAGAGTGATGGAGTTAAACTATTGTTTAGAGGAAGATTATTCATTGATTAAAGTGAAAGTGCACACTTATGAATAGCTTCAGAAATAGACTGAAATAATTAATTTAGCAAAGAACGAAATAGCTATATTTTTATGGCATCCTTCATGCCCAGCAGTGTGTCCCCTTGACTGCACGTAGCTACGAAGATCAAGGGTGGCAAATGATAAGTGCACTACTGTTGTACCATGGTACAGATCTCAGAAAGATAGTATAGCTTTAAACAGATAGATGACACCAAGGCATATGATGGCATATTAGAAAAACTCTCCATCATACTTTCAGCAATCAATCAGTTCAGTTAAGCAGTTCATTGCAGTCTATCAGTACGTCAACAGGTCAGCTATGTGTACAATGTAATTAGGAATCTAAGTAGGCGTGGTTTGCAGATTGTATATGTAACATTGCTATTGTGGTCAACAAACTCCAAGACATCTGCCTCAATAAGAATACAGTTACTGTCAAATATGCTATATGCAATACAATACAAAAAACTACATTGCTTCACCCAGTACTTTAGCTTTCCCTCCAAGCTGCACACCATCCAACCTGAAACTATATTACTGCTCTTTCACAGGCATACCAGTGTTAAAGGAACACCATAATGTCAGAAAGCCAGTGCTGCGGGAGCACTGCAGTATTGGAGGGTCAGTGCTGAGGGGGTGCTGCAGTATTGGAGGGTCAGTGCTGAGGGGGTGCTGCAGTATTGGAGGGTTAGTGCTGAGGGGGTGCTGCACTATCAGAGGGTCAGTGCTGAGGGGGTGCTGCAGTATTGGAGGGTCAGTGCTGAGGGAGTGCTACACTGTCAGACGGTCAGTACTGAGGGAGCCCTGCACTGTCGGACAGTCAGTGCCAAGGGGGCGCCACACTGCCAGAGGGTCAGTGCTGAGCGAGTGCTGCACTGTTGGAGGGACAGTACTGAGGGAGCGCCGCACTGTTGGAGGGACAGTACTGAGGGAGTGCCACACTGTCAGAGGGTCAGTGCTGAGGGAGTGCCACACTATTGGAGGGTCAGTGCTGAGGGAGTGCCGCACTGTCGGACGGTCAGTGCTGAGGGAGTGCTACACTGTCAGAGGGTCAGTGCTGAGGGAGTGCCGCACTGTTGGAGGGTCAGTGCTGAGGGAGAGTTGCACTGTTGGAGGGTCAGTGCTGAGGGAGTGCCGCACTGTCGGAGGGTCAGTGCTGAGGGAGCGCCGCACTGTCAGAGGGTCAGTGCTGAGGGAGTGCCGCACTGTCGGAGGGTCAGTGCTGAGGGAGTGCCACACTGTCAGGGATAATGTCTGTGAGGTGAGACAACACCAGGTACTGTTGCAGTTTGGGGACACGGCTTCCACACCTGCAATTAGGAAGTGGTAATAAATGGTGGCCTGGACAGCGATGCCCACATCCCATGAATGAATTTTTAAAAATTGATGCTGGCGTTCCTGTCCGAACACTTTCTGCCTCTCCAGGTCTCTCTCCTTTTCTAAAACGCTCCTTGAAACTCTTAGACTCAAGTCTTGATCATCTATCCTACTATTACATCAAGTTTCTCAATGTTAAATTTTGCCCTCTTGATCTTTCAGACATCTTGGGAGGTAAAAGAAACGACCTAGTCCATGTCATTGATGTTGTAAAATGTTGTAAAAACGGTGATGAGGACTCAAGCTGTTTGAAAGCTGTCATCAATTTTCGGAGGTTGGGTGTTTAAACCTTTGTGAGTTTCTCATGACGAAGGGAAGTCTCATGAGGGTTAGTAACATTGGGACAGAGCCTTAAGGTAATTACTAAAAGACAAAGTGTGAGGTCAGGAAGATGTTGTACACAGAGAGCTGGAGTGATCTGGAATACACTCTCCTGAAGCAGGTTCTGTAAGCTAGTTCAACAAAAATGTGACAAGGAAATGTTTACAAGGAAAGAGGGTGGCCAAAGTGGAAAGGTCATTTCTCTTCCATTAAGGGCCCAGAGTGCGCTTTAGTCCTGCTTAAATGACAGTCTACAGCACAATCAGGGAGTGAGGAGCTGAATTTTTCTCATATCCATTCATTCGAGAAAATGCCAGCAAAAACAATGCAATAAATGATCATAGGTTGAAGGGGCCACATTGTTTGTGAAAAAAAATTGTGGGTAAAGCTTTCTTCATTGGAAAAAGCATGGCACAAAAACATAAATCACGTCTGTACAGTTCATCAGCCTCACTTGAATATCATATTGCAATTGAATAGTTTCTCTCCCTCGCAAAGTCAAAACAAAGTTCAAAAACTGTTTGCACATCTGTAAGGTACCTCTACACAACAACTTCAAACAAGAATTTTGAGGTGGCTGTGAACAGAGCTTGAGCTCCGGAATCACAGAATCAGTGAATGATTACAGTGCAGGAGGAGGCTAATCGGCCCATCATGTGTGCACTGGCTGTATTATCAAGTGCCAGTCCATAAATAATCATGGGGTGGTGTGTGCACAAGTTTGTAGATAAGTGTGTGTACATCTGTGTGTGTGTGTGTGTGTGTGTGTGTGTGTGTGTGTGTGTGTGTGTGTGTGTGTGTGTGTGTGTGTGTGTGTGTGTGTGTGCATGAGGGAGAGTTGGTGTAGAAGTGTATCCACATAGATTGCAATGTGAATTTGTGTGCGTACGTGTGTGTGCGCGCATACATACATATGTGTGTGTGTGACTGTATGTGTCTATGTGTCTGTGTTTGTGTGCGAGTGTGTGAGTGTGTGTGTGTGTGTGTGTGTGTGTGTGTGTGTGACTGTGCTCACGTGTATGTATCTGTGTGTGTCAATGTGAACGTGGGAATATCAGAAAGCTCATTTGTATAACATAGTGCTTTCAATCTGAAATATACGTGTCAGAACTGTTTTGTTAAAACCAGTTTTTAAGATTGCCTAATTGTGAAGAGCAATTTGAGATCGTTAAGTTAAAATCGGACTTGAAAAACTTTTAACCTTTTTCAGGATTGCATGAACTCTCCGGAATCCTGTGCAGATTGGTCTCCAAACTGGAAGCAAACTACAGGGCTGGCCTGGTGTTTGATTCTACAAATGTAGGGCAGTGTGGAATACCAAGAGCTTGTAGACCCTAATGAACTATGGCACCACCATGTAGAGGCCCTGTATTAACCCAGTGGCAGCACACAATCAGAAAGCAGGTTCAGTCCAGGTCCCAGATACAAACATCTACACAATTTACTGAAGATCAGCCCAGGAACAGGTGACTGACCATCAACAACAATTTGGGAATGGGATATGAAACTGGGAAGGAAGCATTAAAGAATTGAAAGGAATCAGAGGTGAAGTTGAAAAGAAAATATAAAGAAAATAAATCTGCATAGAATACTGAGAGTTAACATTGACTGGAGTATTGGGCCCAGAACTGGACAGCACTCCTTAGGAAGGAGGTGAAGACTTTTGAGTGGGTGGAGGCGGGAGTTGTGGAGAATGGTTTCAGGGGTGTAGGACTCTAGTTACATGGATAGATGGAGAAATATGGGGCTGTGCTGCTTGGACAGGAAAAGGGAAAGAAGAGATTGATAGGCCATCAGAATAATGAGGGGTTTAGCTCGAATGGAAACAATCAGTTAGCTCAGTTGGCTGTATGGTTGGTTTGTGACATAGTGTGATGCCAACAGCATGGGTTCAGTTCCCACTCCAACTGAGGTTTCCATGGTAGCCTTCAAGATACACCACCCCCAGTTATCTCTTTCTCTCTCTCTAATAAGAGAGCAGCCCTATGGTCCTCAGGGACAGCAGTGACTTTACTCAGCTAGAAACTGGTCCTGTTGATGGAAGCAGAGATAATGGGAACTGCAGATGCTGGAGAATTCCAAGATAATAAAATGTGAGGCTGGATGAACACAGCAGGCCAAGCAGCATCTCAGGAGCACAAAAGCTGACGTTTCGGGCCTAGACCCTTCATCAGAGAGGGTCTAGGCCCGAAACGTCAGCTTTTGTGCTCCTGAGATGCTGCTTGGCCTGCTGTGTTCATCCAGCCTCACATTTTATTATCTGTTGATGGAAGCATTGAGAGCCAGATTTCAGCTCAAAAGTAAAAGAGCCAGCAGTGACATGAAGAAATCTGTGTTCTCACAGTGAGTGGATACAATCTGGAATGCATTGCCTGACAATGTAGTGGAGGCAGAATCTATCCAGACTTCAAATGGGATAGTGAAAACATTTCATTGCGATCCAGCATAAAGATGAAGGAATTGACTTAATCTTACAGGCAACCAGCACAGACATACTGGGCAGAACAGTCTCATTTCATGCTGCAGCCATCTCCTGACTTTATCATTATCTGCATAACAGACCAGGTGAAAGGCTTTAAAGTAAACTGATGCTGACATTGATCACTGGGCTGCTATCATTTGGTATCAACTCGGCTGACAGCAGTGAATCAGAAACATTACAGATTATACCTCATGGGGATCATTTTCACTTTATACCACGGTATATAATGGGTGGTATCAGATCAGCAGACTGTTATTCATCTCTCATAATCATCACTTCCTTTGACTTCACATGCATGTGGAAAAATCAAGGAAGATGCATCACAGCTGATCTGATATCACCCAGAGCCTGAATTTCTCCTCAGTGTGTCTCCCTCTGTCTGTTTTGTCAATCTGTACCCTAAAGTGCTGCTTGTCCATTTTCTCAAACTGTCCTTCTTGCTCACTAGGGATCATAATTCACTGATATTTTTGTTAGATGTGATGTAATCTCTCTGTGAGCTATTTGAATTGCTATGAACACAGGAGTGCAGAGTTCGAGTCAGGCAGTGTTTATCAGTGGCACATATATAAATTCATCAAAAGTGGAAGCTGAATTGCTGGCTCAATATCACAGTTGTTTTTCATCTCGGATATAAAATAATCAGAGAAATATGACCCCTGGGTGGGTTTGGTTGTTAAATGCTGATTACAACCAGAAACTTGGCTTGATTATATTTTTCAAAAGCAGCCTGATTAATCTCCCACTCTGTGGCTCGTGGGCAGTAAGGTAAGTTAGAAAGATACCAAGTGATTTCAGAGATAATAGGAACTGCAGATGCTGGAGAATCTGAGATAACAAGGTGTGGAGCTGGATGAACACAGCAGGCCAAGCAGCATCAGAGGAGCAGGAAAGCTGATGTTTCGGGCCTGGACCTTTGATAAAAAGGTGTGGAGCTGGATGAACACAGCAGGCCAAGCAGCACAGAGGAGCAGAAAGGCTGAGGTTTCAGGCCTAGACCCTTCTTCAGAAATGGGTATTTCTGAAGAAGGGTCTAGGCCTGAAACCTCAGCCTTTCTGCTCCTCTGTGCTGCTTGGCCTGCTGTGTTCATCCAGCTCCACACCTTTTTATCAAAGAGAAAAACAGTTGGACAGACAAAGGAATGGATAAGGGTCAGTCTGACAAAATGATTAGCTGTGTTAGACTATGACCACCGGGGTTGACAGCCATGTCCAACCTATCTCCTGCACTTTGATCCTCACCCCTGTTCTTCACTCCCACAACAGTGATAGGGTCCCCCTTGTCCTCACCTATCATCACACCAGCATTCACATCCAGAGGATCAATAGTTGCGATTTCTGCCATCTCTGGTGAGATGTCACCGCCATACATATATTCCTCTGACCCCGCCCCTTGTCAACCTTCCGCAGGGACTGCTCCCTTTGGGACACCTTGGTCCATTATTCCTCCTCCCCTCCCAACATCTCCCCCATGGCCCCACAGCACCTTTCCATGCAACTGCAGAAGGCATAATACTTGTCCATTTCCCTCCTCCCTCCTCACTATTCAAGGGCCCAAATGTACCTCCCAGCACATTACCTGCACTGCATTTATGGAACACTTACATTCTGTCTGCAAAAAAGACCCCGAGCTTCTGGTTGCATCCCATTTCAGCACACCATCTTGTTCCCCGACCAACATCTCTGTTCAGGATTCCTACGTTGCCACAGCGAAGCTCAGCACAAGCTGGAAGAATAGCATCTCATTTTCTCTGCAATCTCTGGCCTCAACTTTGAGTTCAATAACTTTAGGGCTTGAGGCACCTTCTTCCATTTCCTTACCCCAACCCTCGCACACCAGTCCCTATCATTGCATGAACTTTTATTATAATCAACACATTATCTGACGCTCATGGTCCCATTCGCAGCTATTCACTCTCCGAGGCTGACTTTTATCAATTCCTTTGTCTGCCTAACTGTTTTCCTCTCTCTCTGGGCTCCATCTCCATCTATCATTTACTCTTTCCCCCTTCTCCCACCCCTTCTCTAGCATATATACTGACCTTTTCTTAGCTATAATCAGTTCCAAAGAAGGGTTATAGAGTGATAGAGTCATACAGCATGGAAATAGACCTTTCAGCCCAACTCAACCATGCCAACCAGGTATCCTAAAGTGCACTAGTCCTGTTTGCCTGCACTTTTTGGCCCATATCCCTCTAAATCCTTCCCGTTTGTGTACCTGTCAAAATGCCTTTTAAATGTTGTAACTGTACTAGCCTCCATCACTTCCTCCAGCAGCTCATTTCACACACGCACCATCCTCTGTGTGAGAAAGTTGCTCCTCAGGTCCTTTTTAAACCTTTCCCCTCTCAGGTTAAGCCCATCACTGGACTCAAAACATTAACCCTGTTTCTCTCTCCAAAGATGCTACCAGACGCACTGAGTTTTTACATCAATTTCTGATTTTGTTTCTGAATTCCAGGACCTGCAATTTTTTGGTTTTTCACTCGTATCTGATATCTTGTTGGATGCTCTAACAGCTAACGGACCTTTGTGCCATACGATGTTAATGCACTGCCCCACTAACTGCTACTTTCTCCCCTCATGGTGAGAAAGACAGTTAATACTCTGATACTAACGGGAGGAGATGGCCTAGTGGTGTTATCACTGGATCATTAATCCAGAGACCCACATAACATTCTCGGTACCTAGGTTCAAATACCACCAGGGCAGATGGTGGAATTTGAATTCAATAAATGTCTGGAATTAAAAGTCTAATGATGACCGTGACTCCATTGTCAATTGTTAGGGGGAAAACCCATCTGCTTTACTAATGTCCCTTAGGGAAGGAAACTGCCATCCTTACCTGGTCTGGCCTACATGTGACTCCAAACCCACAGCAATGTGGTTGCCTCTTAACTGCCCTCTGGGCAATCAGGGATGGGCAATAAGTGCTATCAGGCCAACAATGCCCTCATCCCGTGAATGAATAAAGAACTAGAAAGTAGCACTTTCTGTTTTTGTGTCAATGGCCTCTGAAGGATTTGCAAACTTTCTTCAATAAGGGAGACCAAAAGTGAACAAAGTATTCAAGATATGGTCTCATCAATGCTCTGTATAACTGAAACGGTCCATCCTTCCTTTTATATTTAACCCCACTCATAATGAAGGCTACTACCCCATTAGCATTCTGGATTAAGTGGTGTACCTCTGCACTAACTGTTTGTGACTCACATGTATGAACACCTACAACCTTCCACAACTTAGAGTCATTCTCCATCTAAGTAATGTTCTGACTCTTTACTCTTGCTGTGAAAGCTGAGCATCCTCACATTTTCCAGCATCATACTCCATCTACCAGCTTTTTGCCTGCTCACTCTATATCCATCTGCAAGTTTCTTATGTCTTTTCCACAGCAAACTCTGCTTCCTATTTCGGTGTCCTGTGCGCATGTAACTAGCATCTCTTTGCTACCCTCATCTAAGTCATTGATCTAAATTACAAAAGGTTGAACCCAGCTCATAGCCCTCCATCCAGCTTGTCACATCCTGCCAATCAGAGCCATTTGGCATGCTGTCTGCCTACATATAAATGCTGAAACTTTCAAGATACTAGTTCCCAAATATTGGAGATTGACAGAGCATAATTATGACTTCTAAAAATATCAAAATAATAAAGCTCAGCATCAGAGATTATCCCCCAAGAAAGATTTGCTGTTCACAGATAACTCCCAGCTTAACGCAAACAATGAAAGCAATAGGAACAATTAGGCCCATGGATGAGACCAAGATGTCAAAGAAAATGTCATTAAGGATGTACACATGTCTGCCTGCTTCAATATTGGTGCAGGTCACGCTGAAATGCCCGATGGAACTGGCATCAGTGAGACCCAGGACAGTGTTGTGTGTTCGAGGTGATGGATCCCAGGTCAACCACAGCAAATGAAAGCTGACGGCATCCATCGCAGGTCTCCAGGGTCCAATCAAATGCCGACATGCAGTTTTCAGACCATCTGTCTATGTGGACAGTATCTCTTCTAAAATGGCCCCATTCCAATAAACATGCAAAGTGGTTCCAAGTTGCTGTGAGCAGGCAATGGAGTGACTCAATTCCCATTTTGTTAACCCCCTTAGTTAGCCACAACAAGGATTGTAAATTCTTTTTAGCATGTGTCTATACCAAAAGAACATAAGAGCTAAGAGCAGGAGTGGGCCATTCACTCCCTCGAGCCTGCTCTGCCATTTAAGACATTCTTGACTGATCTCAACTTGGGTTCAACTCCACTTTAGTGCCCACTCTCCATTACTCTTCAACCCATTACTGATCAAAAATCTGTCGCCGTCCTCCCTAAATTTACTCAATGTCCCAGTTTCCAATGTACTCTGGTGGAGTGAATTCCATAGATTGACAACCTTTTAAGAGAAGTAATTCCTCCTCATCTCTGTTTTAAATCTGCTGCCCCCCATCCTAAAACTATGACCTCTCATTCTAGGATTGCCCCACATGAGGAAACATCCTTTCTATGTCTATTTTGTCATTCCGCTTTAGCGTCTTATCTCTCTCAATTAGATCTCCTCTCACTCTTCTAAACTACAGATAGTATAGGCCTAAACTGCTCAATATCTCTTTGTAAGACGCAGCCCTTAGCCCTACAATCAATCTAGTGACTCTCCTTTGTGCTGCCTCCAATACAACTACATCCCTACACACGTTAGTGGACTTAAATTAAGTGGAATACCCCAGGTGTGTTCTCATTATTGCTTTATTTAGCTGCAACAACATTTTACTAACTTTTATATTCTACTCCTCGAGCCTATTCCTTGTTCTTTGCCTTCCTTATTACCTGTCCTGCCTACATACAAGGTTTTGGTGATCCATGCATGAGAATTCCCAGATCCCTCTGCACCAAAGCACTCTGATTTAACCCGACACATGGATTGAGGATTGGCTGTCTGACAGAAGGCAAAGAGTTGCGATAAAAGGCTCTTTTTCAGAATGGCAACCGGTGACGAGTGGTGTCCCGCAGGGTTCAGTGTTGGGGCCACAGCTGTTTACTTTATACATTAATGATCTGGATGAAGGGACTGGGGGCATTCTGGCGAAGTTTACCGATGGTACGTAGATAGGCGGACAGGCAGGTAGTACTGAGGAGGTGGGGAAGCTGCAGAAAGATTTAGACAGTTTAGGAGAGTGGTCCAGGAAATGGCTGATGAAATTCACTGTGAGTAAATGTGAAGTCTTGCACTTTGGTAAAAAGAATATAGCATGAACTGTTTTATGAACGGTGAGAAAATTCATAAAGCCAAAGTACAAAGGGATCTGTGAGTGCTAGTCCAGGATTCTCGAAAGATTAACTTGCAGGTAGAGTCCATGATTAAGAAAGCGAATGTAATATTGTCATTTATCTCAAGAGGGTTGGAATATAAAAGCAGCGATGTGCTTCTGAGGCTTTATAAAGCTCTAGTTAGGCCCCATTTAGAATACTGTATCCAATTTTGGGCCCCTCACCTCAGGAAGGACAGACTGGCGCTGGCGCGTGTCCGGCAGAGATTCACATGGATGATCCCTGGAATGGTAGGTTTAACGTATGATGAACGGCTAAGGATCCTGGGATTGTATTCATTAGAGTTTAGAAGGTTGAGAGGAGATCTAATAGAAACGTACAAGATAATGCATGGCTTAGAAAGAGTGGATGCTGGGAAGTTGTTTCCATTTGGCGGGGAGACTAGGACCCGTGGACACAGCCTTAGAATTAGAGGGGGTCAAATTAGAATGGAAATGAGGAGACATTTCTTCAGCCAGAGTGTGGTGGACCTGTGGAATTCATTGCCACAGAGTGCAGTGGAGGCTGGGACGTTAAATGATTTCAAGACAGAGATTGATAAATTCTTGATCTCGCAAGGAATTAAGGGCAAAGGGGAGAGTGCAGGTAAGTGGAGTTGAAATGCCCATCAGCCATGATTAAATGGTGGAGTGGACTCGATGGGCTGAATGGCCTTACTTCCACTCCTATGTCTTATGGTCTTATGGTTGTATGAAGTTTCTCTTCATTTAGAAAGTAAGGTGCCTTCCCCATTCCTCGCATACCAGACTTCAATTAAAACCTAGTTCAATAGTTCAAAACTAAGACGCCATTTACAAGAGTTCATTGAGTGAAAGAAAGAGGAATTTTATTTCCTACACAGCTCAAAACTGATTAAACAGAGCAATAACTAAACCCATAGGTTAAAGTTTAAGAGAGGAGAGGAGGTACAGTGCAAAAAGGAAGATGAAGCATATGCAGATGATAATGTCTTTAGCATCCTTGAGATATTAAATTTAACCTGACATCACGGTTGTTTGATTGATTATTCTCAGCAGGAACAGAACCTGTTAGATATCCATGAGTTCTTGCTATATGAATGCTTCTCCAATTTGCTTTATCATTTGGCTTTTTTTTGAGAGACTGAGAGAAAACAGGGCAGGAGAGAGGGGGAAAGTTTCGTTTTTTTTTGTTTGTTCACTGGATGTGGGCATCACAGTTAGGTCAGAATTTATTGGCTGTCCTTTGCCGCACCCCCACCACGAGAAAGTGGTGCTGAGCTGACACCGAAGGAATGGCGATATATTTCCAAGTCAGGATGGTGAGCGGCTTGGAGGGAAGCTTGCAGGTGGCCAGTGGTCCCATGTCTCTGCTGCCCTTGTCCTGATAGACAGAAGTGGCCATGGGTTTGGAAAGTGCAGTCTGAGGAGCTTGGGTGAATTTCTGCAGTGCATCTTGTTGGTAGTACACACTGCTGCTACTGAGCGTCGGTGGTGGAGGGAATGGGTGCTTGTGGATGTGGTGCCAGTCAAGCGGATGCTTTGTCCTGGATTGTGTCAAGCTTCTTGAGTGTTGTTTTGGCTGCACCATCCAGGCAAGTGGGGAGCATTCCATCGGACCCCTGGCTTGTGTCTTGTATATGGTGGACAAACTTCGGGAGTTAGGAGATGAGTTACCCACTGCAGTATTCCTAGCCTCTGATCTGCTTTGTAGACATTGCATTTATGTATCGAGTCCAATTGAGTTTCTGGTCAGGATGTTGATATTAGGAAATTCGGTGATGGTAACTGTCAAGGGACAATGGTTAGATTGTCTCTTATTGGTAATGGCCATAGCCTGGCATTTGTGTGGCACAAATTTTACTTGCCACTTTTCGGCCCAAGCCTTGCTACTGTCTGGATCTCATTGCTTTTGAACATGTCTGATATCTGTCAAGTTGCAAATGGTGCTTAACATTGTACAATCATTGGCGCAGATCCCCACTTCTGACCTTATCATGGAGGGAATGTCATTGATGAAGAGCTGAAGATGGTTGAGACTAAGATACTACTCTCTGGAACCCTTACAGAGATGTCCTGGTGATGAAACGACTGACCTCCAATAACCACAGGTATGACTCCAACCAGGGGAATGCTTGCCCCAGATAACTATTGATTTCAGTTTTGCTAGGACTACTTGATGCCACACTCATTTGAAAGCAGCCGAGATGTCCTCTGACTCTTGCTGGAATTCAGCTCTTTTGTCCATATTTGAAACAAGGCTGTCATGAGGTCAGAAGCTAAGTGGCCCGGGCGGAACCCAGACTGGGCCTCACTGAGCAGGTTATTGCTGAGCAGGTGCTGCTTGATAGTGCTGTTACTGACACCTTCCATCACTTTACCAATGATCGAGAGGAGACTGATGGGGTGGGAATTGGCCGGGTTAGATTTTTCCTGCCTTTTATGCACAGGATGTACCTGGGCAATTTTCCACATGGTCAGGTATATACCAGTGTTGTAACTGTGCTGGAAAAGTTTGGCTAGGACAGCAACAAGTTCTGAAGATCAGATCTTCATTACCATTGCCGGAAAGTTTTCAGGGCACATAGCCTTTGCACGGGCCAGTGCCTCCATCTGTTTCTTGATATCAAATGGAGTGAATGAAATTGGCTGAAGACTGGGCATGATGGTCTACTGGAGAGGCTGAGATGGATCATCTATTAAGCTTTCTGCTCTGTTCAAATTTAGCTACCTGAAGTACACTTCATTTGTGCATTGCCATGTCTGGCTTCACCATTTACTCAAGCTGGAAAATTCTTTCATCCCAATAAATGAAATTTCCAGAAAGGTGTAACTCAAAGAGGACACACAGTTCTGAATAATTTGCTTTAGTCATTTTGATGGAATGTTAATTTGTTTAGTCTACTTCTTGTTTAGTCTTGGTTCAACGAACTGCCTCAGCCCGGTGCTAGCCAATTACGGTGTTCATCTTAAGTCAGCCTTAAAACCATTTTAGACCATCAAAGGTCCCATGTATTAAAATCAGGTCTTGGAGGTCAAATATTGTAATTCATTTTACCAATATCATATACAAGTATAGAATCATTTCTACTTTGTAACCGATAATACGTTGTTTATGGAACTTGCCTATTAGAGAGGTTGCCTTTAAGGACTTCATGTGCTATGTGTATACAATGTTGTGACTCTCCCCGACTGTTAGTCTCCAAACTTGACAAAGAGAAATCAGCTGGGTTGCTGTAATATCTACTTCATAGCTTGTAACATGTTCCAATGATTTGAATATTTAATCAACCCCTGAAAAGTGATTGGTTATTAGATGACAACCATTAATGTGACACAGTGAACTATGGTGGGAAACATTGTGCTGATGAGGTTTGCTTGATTGAGCAGTCAGCAAACAAGTTAATTGCTGAAGCAACTTAACATATGATCGATAGTCTTAAATTGCACTGAAGTGCAAGAGAAAACCCTGAATGTCCTTCTTTTTATTAAAGCTTCGAACGATGTTGGAAACATAGCCGACAAATCGAAACTGAGAGCATAGTTTAACTCATATGAGAAAGGCAAATGATCAGTGTGTGTGCCACTGTAATAGCAGGCAAGGGAAGGCCAAAGACATTATGTCAGAATATCCAAAAAGTTCCTTATTTTAAACTAGGACACAGCAGACCTCCTAACAGAATTTAAAATATTTTCCGTGATTTTTAGATTTGGGTGTGTCCAATGCAGAAAAATATACTACTAAGATTTGCTTAATGGGAATGAAAATCAACGAAGATTTATCACATCAGAATTAACAGCTAAAGTGCTAAAAGATCCTCAAAAGATATGGACCACATTGGATGATTAATGCAAAGTCAGATTAAATTTCCAATTTCACCAATGGGATGACGTTATTTCAACAGGAGCATACAGAGAATCCCTTCACGATATTTTGAGGCAGTGAAGGTAGAAATGATTTTTCAGATGGGGAGGTAGCAATTCAAATTAAAAGTGAAAGAACTGTGGATGCTGTAAATCAGGAACAAAAACAAAGCTGCTGGAAAAGCTTAGCAGGTCTGGAAGCATCTGGGAAAGAAAAAGCATTTAAAATTTTGGGTCTGGTGACCCTTCCGCAGAGGTAGGGTCCTTTGCAGAAGGATCACCAGACCCAAAATGTTAACTCTGTTCTTTCCTTTGCGGATGTTACCAGACCTGCTGAGCTTTTCCAGCATCTTCTGTTTTTGTAGCAATTAAAATTGTTCAGTGGGGGGGATCTCATCCACCACCATTGAAGCTTTCCCAAATGATTTTCTAGATCAGCTAAAAACTAACAGTGTTCAAAGCTGCAGAAGGACGGCAGTAAACCCAAAGTGACCTTTGCAGGGTGATTATACTTCCAGGCGTAAGTACTAAATTGACACTTGAGAAAAATCATGAGAAGACCCAAACGTAGCAAGACATGTGGATGATGCGACATTCTACAGCCTCAAGGAGTTACCCAAGTTTGAACTCACTTTGCAAGTCGTGTTATAAAAGGCCGCAGACAGAGCACGTGTGCTAGGGCAAATGTCAGGCAGCCACAGAGAAATGTGGAAGCAATAATGGTGGTGAAAGGGTCTTGACCCCTTGCTATGACTCTCACAGGCTCACTAAACACAATCCCTTGGGAGTGAAAGTGAGCCTTCAGCCATTTTGTTTCTGTGGCTGTGCACATGGGGTTGTTTAGCACAGCTGCCTAAATGGTGAGAGTATGGTGTATGACACTCACAGCATGAGTTATATCCTATGCAAATTCTTGAGGTCTATCCCTCCAAGTATTACCACATTGTAATATCATGTATTAATCCATGATTAGATGCCCTCAGACACTGGGGACACTCTATAGAGAAAGAGAGTGAAGACCATGTATACATTTGTAAATCCCAGATTCACTGGATTCTAGCCCAGAAACCCCCGAGCAGAATTTGCAAGGTGTTTTAACTGGGCTGAAGAAGATTGCGCTAAAATCTTAATGTTCAATATAGACGGTGGTTAAAATGAGGGAGAAGTTATAAGGTAAATGTCTTTGAATCAGTGACCATGGGTTTGAGCTCAGTGGTTTGTTTGGTGTGGGTATCAGACAGAGTGTGTAGTGGAGTGTAACAAACCTCTAATCTGATTTATAGGTGTGGAGAATTCAAGAGGTCCTATTACAAGTGACCTTTGACTCAGGCCACCCTCAGGTGGAGCTGTTTTGCTCGGCTACCTCTTGTACAATCTGGTCCAATGATATGTTGTCACACGTCCTTTAATTATTAATCACCTTCACAACGTATCACAACCCAGTGGAACTGTCTGGGAACCACGCAGATGCAAGGGATAGGGCTATTTTAATTGTATAACTTTATTAAAAACAAAAAAAAAGGCCATTGAATGAGGACCATTCAGTCAGACTCACTTTGCCTGATTCCAAACTGAGAAATAAGACAGACACTTCCATCAGGTGGTTGGTGGTTTTTACTTAGTTCTTACGCACATAGACCACATTCTGCCACATTATAATGTCGAACCAAAGACAGAGGCATGCAACGAGAAAAATAAATTATAACATTTTCAGATGAGACCACACCATTAATGTGCTGTCAAAGAATTCCTTCTGAAACATTAACCTACCATTAAAATAATTCCTGCTTTTTGTTTTGTTGAGTTTTGAATTGTGGCTATTCATATACATATATTTGTATATATTATGTCAGATTGTACCATTATGTACAAAAGAAAGAACTGTGGATGCTGGAGATCCGAAACCACACACAAAAATTTCTGGAGAAACTCGGCTGGTGCAATAGCATCTGTGGAGAGAGAAACAGTTAACAATGACTCTTTATCAGTTCTGAATTTGGTACGTTAACTCTGTTTTCACTCCACAGATGCTGTCAGACCTGCTGTGTTTCCGCAACAATTTCTGTTTTTGATTCATTTTTATGAATTTGGTTTCCCAAAAGTGTCAACACATTAATAACCATTTCATGTGACAAGTCCTTACTGAAAATGCATTCAGCCTCTGTTCATGACTCTTGAAAAAGGCAGCGATACATTTACTAGAACTCAGTAATTAAGATCCATTTTTTTTCAAGTGTTAACAATATTTGACATATGCGCACCAATTAGAAGCTGGTGTAGGCCATTTGGCCCATTGGGTTTGCTTCACCATTTGATGAGATAGTGCCTGGTGGTTTTTATGTGACTATGCCCCTATACACTGTAACTACCTTTGTCTTACCTTGCTTTAAAAATACTCAATAACCCCACACTTTCTAGTCTTTGGAGAAGGCAATCCCATAGACTTATGACTCTCTGAGATAAAGAAACTGTCCTGATCTCCATATTAAATGGCAAACCTCTTATTTTCAACTCTGTTTTCCTAACGTTCATCTCTACCAAACAGGGGAACTTAACACCAACCCTGTCTAGCCACGTCAGGAATCTTATCTATTTCAGCAAAATCACCTCTCATTCTAACCTGGCCCAAGCTGTCCAACCTTTTCTCATCAAATAACCCCTTCATCCCAGGAACGAATTGAGCGAGCCTTCCCTGCATTGCCTTCAATGCTTTTTCATCCTTTCTTGAATGCAGAGACCTGGAAGGAGTATGTGAGATGGGTCTCATCAAGGTCCTGTACAACTGCAGCAGAACATACCTACTTTTATATTCCACTCCCCCTGAAATGACAACAGTGCATCTGACTTTTTTGTAAAGATGGAGAAACCATTAATAATGAAAATGGCTTTGAAGTCCTGCCCTCAACTGTAGCATCTATCAGTTTTGTGGAGCGGCGAAAGAATGTGGTGGGTTCCAAGCTGCACATTGGTTTACGGGGGGCACAGCCACACAAATGCAGCTGCCATAAACTGATCCAGTTTTCATTATTTAGAAGTTTAAAACAGACTCGGTACGGAAAGCCTAATCTCACTCTTTGCAGAGGTGGGGGTACCCTGTGGGTGCACTTTTAGATATGGTCCATGGGCACCATTTGAGGAGGTCATGTTCCTTGTAAGAGTAGTAAGTTGCCCTTTGAGAGTGAAACTGCACCCTTGAGAGGTGATAATCTGCCCTTTGGGGTTGTTAAATAAGCAACATATATGTGCATAAACAGTGCTTAAACACATTCTAATGTCAAGAGACAATCTGTCACAGACAATTGACAAAAGATCTGTCAGTAAGGAGCTAACAATGGAGATGTCAGCTAGGGGAGCCAAGTTGTCGATGTGTTTAAAACTGCTACCCTTTAAACATTTTAAAAATTTATCTGCTTTGTCTTAAAACAAATCTGATAGCTACTTTCTCTCTCAGTTAATATAAGCTTGGGGGTTATCATTATATGAGTAGGATTAATTGTTGATTTCATAACTTTCCATTATTACAGTGGGGTGTCTTTCAATTCCAAGCTGGATCGACAGCATTGAGTGGTTTTAGTCTCATTGAAGTATGATTATGAATCCAATACTTTCTTTTATAAGGTATTATAGGAACTTAAATGTAGTTAATAGATTTCTATCAATGAGAGTGTTTCTTTTTGAAATAATGAATTCATAAATAAACACTTCAAAAGTTTGCTTAATCTCACCATGGGTCGATGTAGCCCAATAAGTCCACATTGACCCTCAGGGCATCCCGCCCAGACCCATCCCCCATAACCCATCTAATCTACGCACCATGAACACTCAGGGCAATTTAGCACGGCCAATCCACCTAGCCTGAACATCTTTGGACAGTGGGAGGAAACTGGGCACTTGGAAGAAACCCATGCAGACACGGGGAGAATGTGCAAACTCCATACAGCCAGTCGCCTGAGGGCTCATGGCACTGTGAGGCAGCAGTGCTAACCACTGAGCCACCGTGCTGCCCTACAGTGGGTATTCAAAGAGTAGTCACAGAAGGTGTGTTGGTTGGGTGATGTATGTGTTGCCGTGAATTGGCATTAAGTTGGTAGAGGGGCTATAAATGGGCATGTTAGGTGGTTGGAAAGGCATGGAGTGTAGTTGGTGAGTGGAGGTGGTAAGATGGCATGGGTCATAAGGAAGGGGCTGTACAGACTATGTGAGGGGTGAGGAATGAGGGCACATTGGCCAATGTTGGTTTTAATTGTCTTCTTTTTCCTATCTTGAAAGAATGCCAGGGCATCAAGGTTGGATTCCAAACCACGAGACCGCCTCTATGCAGTTTCTGGGAATGCTTGCCAGGACTCCCTGGTCCCTCTAAAACAAAAATCTGAACTTCTGGGTCACTTACTCTCGGATTGCAGAGCTGGAGATTATCTCTAACCTTGGTGTGAGAATTGCAGCCAAAATATCTGTCTCGATAGTTCTGCCATTTCCTTATTTTTCATTAGCGTTTCCACTCACTCATTTTTGAGACAATGTTACACATTTCCTTTGCAGAATGTCTTGCTGTTTGTCCCTTTGTTGATAAACGTAGATATTGATAAATTGATATATTGAATTAAATGCAAGTAGGTCAGTTAAGCAGCAATTTCAGACATTGTCAAGCGAAGTTATCTTGGGTGAAACTGACCATTCATTCAATTGTAGCAATTTTATAATAAGATATAGATCATCACAAATTTTGCTCTTTTTAATAAAATTATGGATTCCATCACAGTACACCATTAATGCAAAATGATATCTCATTATATTTGGGCAACATAACATTGTTCTATTGAGTGTCATGAACCACAGTCTTCATCTTAATTACATTATTGCATAGCGTGGATTGTGATAGTCTAAAAGCAGGATTCACCATCAACTCCTGAAATGGGGTTAACAAAATTCTGCTTACCTGTGAAATCACGAGGATTGTACAGCACAGAAACAGGCCATTCAGCCCAACATAACTCTCTTCACTTTTCTTCATCCGTCCTATCCAAAGTATCCATTGTATTCACAGAACAGGGGTCCACAGTCTCAGAATAAGGGGTAGGCCATTTAGGACTGAGATAAGGAGAATTCAGAGGGAACCTGGAATTCTCCACAAAGAGGGCATGGTGGAGGCTCAGTCAGTGAGTATGTTCGAGACTGAGATTGGTAGATTCCCGAATGTTATTGACATCAAGAGATATGGAAATGCTGCTGTAATTTTTTTCCCTTTATTCATTCACATGTCAAGGGCATCACTGGCTAGGCGGCATTTATTACCCATCCCTAATTGCTCAGAGGGCAGTTCAGAGTCAATCACATTGCTGTGGGCCTGGAGTCACGTGTAGGCCAGACAATGTAAGGCTGGCAGTTTCCTTCCCTAAAGGACATTAATGAACCAAATGGGTTTTTCCCAACAATCAGCACATGGTCATTACTTGACTCTTAATTCCAGATTTTTATTGAATTCACATTCCATCGTCTGCCCTGGCAGGATTCGAACCCATGTCCCCAGAACTATATCTGGGTCTCTGGATTATTAGTCCAGTAATAATGCTACTAAACCATCATCTGCACAAAATGGCACGTAGGTAGGTAATCAGCCATAACCTAGTTAAATGGTGGAATCAGCTCAATGGGCTGAATAGCCTGTTCCTGCTCTTATTTCCTTTGTTCCTGTCCTTCCTCACTCATGTGTTCATCCAGTTTTCCTGTTAATGCATCTCAGTTTTTCACCTGTAATCCCAGTTATAGCGAGTTCCATATTTCCACTGGTCTCTGGATAATGATGTTCTCTTGAATTCCAATGACCTGAAAGTTAATTTTAAATAACAGTCGAGCGTCTATCTAATAAAGTCGATTTGGAGCTTGGTTTACTCAGTCCAAATGACAGTAGTATGAACAAAGTAACAGCTCTCACTGTCATAGGTAGTGAGATAATTAAGCTACGGCGTGGGATTTTGCAAATTCCACCTGGGCCTGTTGATGTGGTGTGAATATAGGTAAACAACAGTGAACATATTGATATAGACTTGTTAAATTAGTCGGCATAATGATTTAATGTGAATACCTCAATCACTTTAAAACCTGTGGTTGAAAAAATTCATGGCTGAAACGCGGTTTGAAAAATTAAATCCAATAGCTAATTATTTGTCAGGATCGCATCTAATTTTTTGATATTTTTCTACCCATATGGTTATTAAGATATAAACAAATCCATAATTAGGCCATTCGGCCCATCAGGCCTGCTCCACCATTTGATCATGGCTGATATGTTTCTCAACCCCATTCTCCTGCCTTGTCCCCATAGCCCTTGATCCCCTGACTTATCAAAACCTATCTATCTCTGTCTGAAAGACCCACAATGACTTGGCCTTCACAGCTCTCTGCAGCAATGAGTTCCACGGATTCACCTCCCTCTGGTCGAAGAAATTCCTTCTCATCTCAGTTGTAAAGGGTCATCCCTTCACTCGGAAGCTTTGCCCTCTCTCCTACTAGTGGAAATTTCTTCCCCATGTCTATGCTGTCCAGGCTTCTCAGTGTTCTCTAAGTTTTCATCAGATCCTCCCTCATTCTTCTAAACTCCATCAAGTTCATGTTCATAAAGTGGCCTTGCTGGCTCTAGCTCTATTATCCTCCTTCATACTTTTCTATTTTCTCATTCATGGGATCTGGTCTTTGTTGGCTGGGTCCATATTTATTGCCTGTCCCTATTTGCCCTTAAGAAGGTGAGCTTCCTTCTTGAACCGCCGCCATCCAAGCACTGCAGGGAGATGCACAATGCCCTCAGGGAGGGAATTCAAGGATTCTAACCAGTGACGGTAAAGGAATGGCGATATATTTCCAAGTCGGGATGGCGGGAGGCTTGGACGGGAACTTGCAGGGGGTGGTGTTCCCATGTATCTGCTGCCCTTGTCCTTCTAGATAGAAGTGGTCATGGGTTTGGAAGGTGCTGTCTGAGGACCCTTGGTGAGTTTCTGCAGAGCATCTTGTAGATAGTACACACTGCTGCTACTGAGCATCAGTGACGGAGGGAGTCGATGCTTGTGGATCTGGTGCCAATCAGCAGGGATGCTTTGTCCTGGATGGCATCAACATTTTTGACATTGCTGGCCATTGCAAATCATCTGTTAGCAAACCAGCCTGGTTTGCAGTCCTCGCCTGTTTTTCCCAGGGAACTGATTCCTGCCTGGGCAGTAGCTGTCATTAGCTCATCCTTCATCTTAGACTGCACTGTCTTCTTAGACTGTTTGTGTTCCAGAGCTCAAAGACTCAAGCAGGTTCAATCTTTCTAGGAGAGACGGTTAGATGTTTGATAGCGAGGGGATGAAATGTTGTTAGAGTGGTTAGGTAGCAATATGAAGTTACCAAATCAGCTTGAGGGGCTGGTGGGCCCCTTCCTGTTCATAATTTGTGTGTTATTACTTATATATCAATGTAACATTTCTACTTCCAGCCATGTTATAGGATCTAGCAAAGGGTGAAAGGTATAGTTGGTGATGCCACTGACCTCAGGAGGATTAAGTGCCATGAATTCAGATTTCCCTTCATTTCAGTATGAATACTTCAGGAAAGAATTACTCATTGCTTGGGCAGGTGTGGGTTAATTAAAGAGAACAAGCTTGGCTGTATTAGGGGCAAATCATGTTTGACTTATTTGCTGTCCATTTCTGACGAGATAACAGAGAGGCCTGGTGAGGGTAATACTGTGAATGTAGTGTAGATGGACTTAGGAAAGATATTGGTAAAATACTGCGGCCTGTGATCAAACTCAAAGCTGTGGTTACAGGTTAATTTTGGATTGGATGAATGTTTGTAATACAGATTTCCCAGTGGTTAGGATTCAGGTGCTTGCTCTCCTGGGTATATGTATAGGACCAAGACCTCAGTATTGGCAACGTGCTTTTAAAACTTGTAGATGATTAAAAACAAAACTTGGAATTATTGTGAACCATATGGTGAATAGTGTTCTATAACGGCTTCAGGAATCTGGAGCAATCTTGAGATGATGTCAAAGATCTGCACATCACGGAGTATAAATGGCAAAGTGTGGGTGGAGTAGGAACACTCTATACCAGACCACACAACACTCTAGAATGAGGGAGAGTCTTGAGAGCACATGAGAATGAATACACAAATAAAATAAAATAAATTCCTGCAATTCCCACGGAATTAAAGTTAGGCGGATGAGGCTGGAGCAGGGAGGTCTTGCAGGTCAGTGGGCATTGTACCATTTTCTGAGCCAGAAGCCTGGATTCATTCAGGGCATGGACTTTCAATTATCGATCTGCAAATTGCTCCAAATCTCGAACCAGGGGAGTTTCCTGCTCAGTCAGGATCAGTGGAACTTTTGTACAAAACCCTCCTACCATTAACAAATCTGCATGGATGGGTTCTCTTCATGTTCTGTTCCCTGTAGCACATGTCTTCCTCCCTTTGAGAGACTACTAGAGGGTGGTTTGTAAGGCTCTTGTTTGTTTGCATATGGATGTAACAATGGTATTTGTCCATATCGATTGGCCCATTTCCCAGTGCTCAGTGAATGCCTCATAGTGCTTGTCACTGACTATTAAATCAACTCCAATCTCTCAACAGTCTGGGATCAACACCAGCTAATCTTGGGGATTTATTCATTTTAAACTCCTTCAGCAAGTCCAGGATTTCTGTCCCGTTCACATCAAAGTCTCAGGTTTTGCTTTAAGAAAAATATGTTCATATCCCACTTATAAATACCCTGATGGCAGCAATCATTCTGAATAAAGGAATTAAGGGAAATGGACCCCTTTTAATACACAGTAGAAAGAACATTCCCACTGATAGTCAGATACACAACAAATATTACATATTGGCCCAATTGATTTTTGGCACACACCAGCAAACCTCCCACATATCACCCCATCAATATTCCAAAATCTGCAATTAGATAAAGCACCATACTGCTCACTCAAAACAGCTTAATGACCATCTTCATGTGTTCAATGTCTAAAGCAAGATCCTAAAATTTACAGTTGTCAGGATGTTATGTTGCAACTTTGTAAGGCTATGGTTAGGCCATACTTTGAATATTGCATTCAATTCTGGTCGCCACATTACAGAAAGGATGTGGAAGCTTTGGAAAGGGTGCAGAAGAGGTTTACCAGGATGCTACCTGGATTAGAGGGTATGAGCTATAGGGACAGGCTAGAAAAACTCAGGTTGTTTTCTCTTGTGCGGGGGAGGCTGATGGGAGACTTGATAGAAGGTTATAAAATGATGAAAAAGGGTTGATGGTCAGAATCTTTGTCCCAGAGTTGAAATGTCTAATACCAGGGGGTGCGTGTATTTAAGGTGAGAGTGGGAAAGTTCAAATAAGATGTGAAGGGAAATATTCTTATGCAGAAAGTGGTAGGAATCTGGAAGATGCTGCCAGGAATAGTGGTGGAGGCAGATAATAATCGGGGCATTTAAGGGACTATCAGATAAGCACATGAATAGCAAGGAATGGAGGGATATGGACCAAGGGCAGGCAGAAAGGATTGGCTTAATTTGGTATCATGTTCAGCACAGCATGCATGAAGGGCCTGTTCCTGTGCTGTACTGTTCTATGTTCTACTAGTCTTTGAGTTTCTCAGTGCTCACAGGGATAATTGCATTTACATAGACACTGTTGACGTAGCAAAGCATCCCAAAGTATCCCTGGAGCTTTATCAAATAAAGTTTGACAGCATCATGCAAGGAGATATTAGGACAAGAAAGGTAGATACAATTAAGCATCATTGTGGAGAGATTCAGGAAGGGAATTCCAGAGCATGGGGCCCAGAAATTTGAAGATGTAGATGTTGGCCAATGAAAACCAGGGATGCAGAGACTAGAATTGGTGCCTCCAATGTTATAAGGAAGAAATCAGAATGTTGTCATCCTAAACCTTCAAGAATCCTTCTCCTGTCAATGTGCCCGCATTGTTCTTGATGTTTTGTTATCATCTTCTTTCAGGGTCTGTGAGAAACGAATGTTCCTGAGGTGTGCCAGACAAAGCATTACAGGATATTTTATTCACTGTATCAATGTAGAAGGCAAGAATCGTGCATTCTGTTTCTGACTCTGTTGCAACCCTGACTCCACACAATAACTTTTAAGAAGGGTGTGAGTTTGTTTTGAAGAAATTATAATGTGCAGTGCTCCTTCAGTGACAAAGGCTGTTCTACAGTTGGTCTCTGAGAATAGCATGTTCACTATTTGCGCATTTAGCAGCAATGAATATAAAACAGCCAGGCCGACACACTTAATCCTATTGGTAATCCCTTGTAACACACAGAATTTAAAAACAAAACATTTGTCCCTGACTATTTCCTTATATGTGTTGGGGGGAGGGGCAGGCTAGACGAGACAAAAAGGTTCAAATGCAATCCCCCAAATGAGGAGGTTTATGCAAAATCCATTGTTGATAAATACTGTGAAGCCATTCACCCTGAAACAATGGAGCGAATTAGCATGTTCCGGCCTGAGACTGTCAACCGTGCTCTGATGGATGCTTAGCTCTAGATGGGAGGTCAGGCAGTGGGAACGCTCTGTCAGGATTCAGATATTCACCACAATTTTTTTAAACTGGTTCTGAATCTCAAAGGGGCAAGAGGGCTATTGAGAGCAAAAGGTGCGGTTTGGCTAAACACAATTAATTAACAATGGCAATACTTGAAAGGATGAAAGCCTTGACTGATGGCACAGAAGATAATTACTTGACTGTCACTGGTCAGTGTTTTGATTAGGAAATGGATGTCCTCCCTGGTCAGATTATCATATTTCCACTGCTCTCGAAAATTTTATGATGAGTTCAGGTTGACCAGTACATTGTCAGTTATTCAATACGGAAAGATCTCATGCATCCCAATTCATTAAAACACAGAGCCTTTTACAACCTGCATTAAGCAGGGATGACAAGTGGAGATTAATGCTAGTCTTAAAGTGACACAACAATTTAATTGTCATAACCCATTATAAACTGAAGTCCTCTTCTACAGTTTTTGTACAGGCACCAGTGATGCAGAAATTGTGTGACATTTTCAGAAATTGCTGCTGGTTAATCAAGCTATTAAAATTGACGGCTTTGAGATGGCAAGACACGAGCTTCTGCCTGTAATTAAAATTCTCATCCTTGTTTTGAAATCCGACTGTGGCCTGGCCCCTCCTATCTCTGTAACCTTCCTCAGCGCCACTATCCTCCCCTAGCCTCTCTAGCCCTCTCATCTCGCCTGGCCATCTCCCCAGTTTCAACCGCACTGTTAGTGGTAGCCATTCCTTCCACTGCGATCCAAAATCAGGGAATCCCTCTTCCCGAAAACCCCACAGCCACCCCCCATCACTGCACTTCCCTCCTTTTCAAATACTCCCTAAACCTATCCCTTTGTCCGAGCCATTGGTGGCCCATTCTGTCATGCAGCTCGATGTCAGACCTGGCTTGATGCACCTATTTTTTCTTTTGGGCTGGGTGGTGGGAAATATAGAATGGAAGTTGCTGTTTAGGTGATGCATAGCAAATCTGCCTTTGTAAGGCTGGTGTTGAGAAGCAGTCAGTGAACTCCCCACAAAGCAATGAGACAGGACCGGAGAGCTGGTCATAGCTCTTAAAACTACAAGGGCTAGCGGCAGGAGGAGGCCATTCAGCCCATTGAGACTGCTCCACCATTTAATACAATTGTGGCTGATCATATCTCGGCCTCAACTCCATTTTCCTGTCCGCTCTCCATAACTCTTCATTGAAAATCTGTCTATCTCCTCTCTAAATGTACTCAAATTTACCAAGATGAGAAGGAAGTCCTTCAGCCAGAGATTGGTGAATCATTGCTGGAGAGGCCAAGTCATTGGGCGTCTTTAAGACAGAGTTGGATGGGCTTTTGATTGGTAAGAGGATCAAGGATTATGGAGAGAAGACAGGAGAGTGGGGTTGAGCCATGATTAAAAGGTGAAGCAGAGATAGTGGGCCGAATGGCCTAATTCCTCATGTCCCCGCAACTGGGGAAGTGAAATCCACAGATTCGTGACCCTTTCGGAGGAGTAATTCCTTCTCATCTCTGTTTTAAATCTGCTACCCCTTATTCAAAACCGTGACCCTTCATTCTAGGTTGCCCCACACTAGGAAACACTCTGTCTATGTCTACTTTGTGGATCCCCTCTTGTATCTTACAAACGTCACTGTGCCTCCTTGTGGCCAATTGTGTGTCTGGCGATGAGAGGAGACCGGGGAGGCTCGGCTGGAAAGTACCTGGTACAGAATGATCCCAAAGCGGTGAGTGGGGGAGGGTGGGAGAATGTGGAGGATGCAGCTTCTGAGAAGATGAATAAACAATGGCTATTTTTATGTCCTGTCGTCTGGCAAAGTCACAGGGTTGTTCCCCAGCAGCTGTTTCTCACCAGCTGCAGCTTTCGTCCGAGCAGCTGTCCATTTTTCTGGTCACCATTGAAGAACCAAATTAGCCAGTGCCCATGTGCACAGTGAATGTCGTGATGTCAACGATTTATCATGTCGATATCATATCACAAAGGATTCCAGTGCCATAAAACGTGTATATTGATAATTTGCAATCAAGAATTGCATGTGGTTCTCTGTCAACCAACAGAGAAAACAGCCATTACCACTTCTACCACGAGGGGATCTCCCAAATGTCAGCAGCAAGCCCCCACGTGTTCAACAAAGCAACGACCAGCACTTAGAACAAACCTGCGCTGTTTGTTACCTGACGCTTGTAATTGAAATGAAAGCACCCAAACCTCTCCCTTGCTCCCTCCCCAGACAGAAAAAGTGGTGAAAAAGCTGGTGTTAAAAATATAATCACACGTTGCCCACTTACTAGGATGGCACAATCACGCACAATCTCATACACAACCATACACATCACAGTCACTCACATTCATACGCAAACTTGCCAGTGCACGCTCACATACTCAAACACAAACTTGCACACTCACACACACTCATACACAAACTCACACACTCACTCACACACACTCATACACACACACACATGCAAACACATACACACTCAAACATAAACACACACACACACACACACACTCATACACACACACACTCATACATAAACACACACACACACACACTCATACATAAACACACACTCACACACACACACTCATACGCAAACTCACACACACTCATACATAAACACACACACACACAAACTCACACTCACTTGCACACACTCATACACAAACTCACATACTCACTCACACACACACATTCACATACTCACTCGCACACATACACAAACTCACACACTCACTCATACACAACTCACACACACACACACACTCACTCATAAACAAACTGACACTCACTCACACAAAAACTCACGCACTCACACACTCACTCATACACAGACTCACACTCCTTCACACACTCATACACAAACTCACACACTCCTTCACAAACTCATACACAAACTCATATGTACACACACACTCACATACACACACTCATACAAACTCACACACTCACTCAGACTCACACACAAACTCACGGTCACACTCACTAACACTCTCAGACAAACACACTCACACTCAATCAGAAACAAATTCATACACATACATACACTCATGCACAAGCTCATTCACACATACACTTGCATACTCACACACACAAACTCACTCTCACACACATGCAGGTTGCACAAGGCAGTTAAGACCAGAAGAAGTTAACTGGGATATTGTAAGTTAGACTTTGTCCATCAGGATGTTAAGGATGGTTCTGCGAGAGCAAACCAGACTATTTAGGGAGTTCTCGATAACAAAGTGCGGAGCTGGATGAACACAGCAGGCCAAGCAGCATCTCAGGAGCACAAAAGCTAACGTTTCAGGCCTAGACCCTTCATCAGAGAGCCTCTGATGAAGGGTCTAGGCCCGAACGTCAGCTTTTGTGCTCCTGAGATGCTGCTTGGCCTGCTGTATTCGTCCAGCTTCACACTTTGTTATCTTGGATTCTCCAGCATCTGCAGTTCCCATTATTACTATTTAGGGAGTTCTGTTCATGTTACTGATGTTGAATGAGAATAATTCAGGAGCTGTAATGTCATTGAAAACCTAACTGTCTTACAAAAGTCCATCATGTACATTAGGTGTAATGTAACTCACTAATAAGTTATTCAATACTGTTCACCAGGATTGAGTCTATCTCCTGCCTGGCATGTTGATTGGTCATCCTTCCCCACATTGTGCCAGTAAATACCAGCAAGAAAGATTGATGGCAGTGACAGGCCAGGCAGTTCCAACAGAAGTCAGCATATATAAACATCCACTCACAAACACAGTCACCAATTTACACACATACTCATTCACATACATACACACTCAGTCATTCATACATGTACAAACTCATTCACACACATACACACTCATTCACACATGTATACACTCATTCGCAAATGTACACACTCATTCACACACATACACACTCATTCACATACATACACACATACACATTCATTCACACATGTATACACTCATTCGCACATGTACACACTCATTCACACTCATACTCACTCGTTCACACATGTACACACTCACTCAGTCATTCTTGGCATTTTTTGTGGAGTTAGGAAGTTCCAATTCTTGCAAGCAGGAGAGAGGGTATGGGGTGGAATGTGTTTCATACAGACTGGAAATGTTATTTCCTCAGGATCGTTTCAGCTTGACACAAACACATTATATTTTAGCTCTTCCAAGAGTCTTAAGCTGCCGTGTGGAAATCTTGAATTGGTGAAATATATTTAAATGATCTCGAAGGGTGGAACCAGTCTCTAATAAACATCATGACCTGAAAGTTTCTAAATTCACTTCTCTTTAAACATGAAAAGACAGATTTTTGCTGTCACAGTTTAATAAAATGATTGGCTGGACTTTGTTGATTGACAGACCATCTAAGTTAGATCAAAACGGCCATCCTGTTGCACAGTTTCAGTAGACTGTTAGAACTACTTACTCACACTCACTCACAAATTTACACACTCATTCACAAATTGATACACATGCACTTATTTACGCACTCAGTCAGATTCACACACTCGCTCACATGCGCACTTTAAGTATACTTTCACACACATACTCACTCTCACACACACAAAAACACATTAGTATGTACTCTTCCACACACCATCAGGTACACACACACACACATATGCACACGTGTATATGCGGACACACACATACTACATGCACGCACTAACACACATAAAAAAGCACATTAATATATGCCCTGTCATGTACGCACACAGTCAGGTACACACACACAAACACATATATATATACTCACTCTCACAGACACATTCATGATTCACACATGCAAACAATACATTGTTGTTAATCACCATTATTATTAGACTTAGAAAATAACTTTTTATATTAGAGTTGATCTTTCTCTGCACCTTCTCTGTAGCTGTAACACTATGTTCTGCGACAACAAGGTGTAGAGCTGATGATCCCAGCAGGCCAAGCAGCATCAGAGGAGCATGAAAGCTGACGTTTCGGGTCTCGACATTTGTTCAGAAATTTCTGAAGAAGTTGTGTTCATCCAGCTCTACACCTTGGTGTCTCTGATTCTCCAGCACTGACAGTTCCTACTGTCTCTGTAACTATATTCTGCATTCTGTCCTATTACCCTATTGTGTTTAAGTAAGGTATGATTTGTCTGGTTAGCACGCAGAACAATCCATTTCACTGTATCTCAGTACATGTGACAACAATAAATCAACTCACATCTATGTGCACACACTCACACACACTTATCTACACTTACTTACAATCAAACACATGCTGATATAGACACACCGGCACACACCGACACACACACCGACACACCGACACACACACATACACACACAAATATACTGTCACTTACCCATCCACCCACTCACGTTTACTCTCTCTCAGTATTCACAGAAGTTGAAAGGCTGCGGGGAACATGTGTTCAGGGCTTTTCATTAAATTGATTTGTACATTTTAAGACCGAACATGTAAGCTGCCAGATAGAGAATATTTTGCCAATTACACAGTCGGTTATAGAGTCGCAGAGTCATCCAGCATGGAACAAGACCCTTTGGTCCAACCAATCAATGCCAACCAGGTTTCCCAAACTAAATTAAGCCTGTGTTTGGCCCATATACCTCTGAATTTTTCTTATTCATGTACCTGTCCAAATATCTTTTAAATTTTATAACCGTACCTGCATCGACCACTTCCTCTGCCAGTTCATTCCATACACACATCACCCTTTGCATGAAAATGTTGCCCCTCAGGTCACTTTTATATCTTTCCACTCCCTCTTTAAACCTATGCCTTCTAGTTTTGGACTGCCCCACCCTTGGGAAAAGACCTTTGATATTCACCTTATCTGCGCGCCTCATAATTATATAAATCTCTGTAAGGCCACCCCTTAGCCCTGATGCTCCAGGACAGAAACTCCCAGCCTATCCAGCCTCTCCTATAACTCAATCCCTCCAGCCCTGTAACATCCTTGTAAATCTTTTCTTCAAGCTTTCCCACTTATTTAATATCCAACCTGTAACAGGGCGATTAGAACTGTACACAGTATTCCAAAAGTGGCCCCTTCAATTTCCTCTATACTGCAATATGACGTCCCAACTCCCAAACTCATTGGTCTGAGCAGGGGGGAAGGTAAACGTGCGAAACACCTTCTTCATCACCTTGTACACCTGCAACGTCACATTCAAGGAGCTACATACCTGAACCCCTAGGTCTGTCTGTTTGAGAACACTCCCCAGAGCCCTACCATTTAACTGTGTAAGCCCTGCCCTGGCTTTCTTACCAAAAAGCAACACCTCACATTTATCTGAATTAAACTGCACCTGCTGCTCCTCATGGGTACATGGTTATGAGGATGGCGTGAGGGAAAGATATTCAATTGTTGGATTGGTCATGATTGTGTTGAATGGCAAGACAAACTCAGTGGGCTGAATGGCCTACTCCTGTTCCTATGTTTCCTAACATCAGGAGTTCAAAAGTATCCACAATACTGCAGGCGATGATGTACTAAGGTTCTACAAGACTGCAGTCAAACCCCCTTGAAATGTAAACCAACATAGAGTTCTGCAGTTCTGGAATCCACATTGTAGGACGGATGTGATTGCACTGGAGAAGGTGCTGGGGAGACTTACCAGGATGTTGCCTGGGCTGGAGAGTTTCACTTCTGAGGAGAGATTGGTTATTGTGTGGTTACTGAACGTGTGGTGAAAATGTATTTACCTTTTAAACACCAAAGCCTGTTTTCGTTGGATCAAATGAAGAGGTGGTGGTACCTCTGTGGGATTCTGATGAAGTATGAACACTGTTTATAAGGGGTTAAAGCACTCAACCCTGTCTTCCATTTTGTAGGTAAATTTTAATCCAACTGTAAATTTTAATCTAACTGTAAGTTTTCTCCAAAGAGTTTGGCTTTTTTTGGTGTATCGAACCTTGAGCCTCCAAGGGTCAACCATTATCCACAGCTCTACGCCACTCCTGAACAGTACAAGACGACAATTTATCCCAAGCGAAATATTCTGCACAGAGTTGAACTCAGAGTTGCACCGTTTTTTAAATGCGTGATGCATGTTTTGGCAGCAAAGACTCTCTTCAGGCTTTCATACAAATCTTGTTGTGAAAGTATGACACTAAATACTGACAGATAAACATTCTCCAAGCAAGATGAAGAACATCTATGGTTGTCCTAGTTTTTGGCAGGGGCAGGGGAAAGACATGTTGCCCTAGACATTGAAAGGTTAAAAGCTAAACGTGGAATTATAATAGGAATGTCACCTCGCAGTAACTAATATGGTTATGCTATTTTCTGGTTTGGATTTGCTTTGTTCTGTCGGTACATTACATTCCAGTTAACTCTGGCACCTTCCAAAATGGACCAAGTTTGACAGCTCCTTGCACTCGATCTTGAAAAATAACCTATTTGGCATTCCCTTGGCTTTACCGGATGATTTCAGTGGGAAAGAATGTGAATAATACGTTGAAAATAAATATGCACAAGAAATTACAACTATGTCTGAATGACCCTCTACCTTGGAATGTCTCGAACTGTGAGAATTAGAGAGACAGGAAATATGTGAATAGCATGACACTTGAAAACTCAGAATTCCTTATTTGGAGTCTGCAAGGGCATGCAAGCACTAGTTATATAAACTGAAGACTGAGTTTCCTGCTCATTACAGATCTGGACCTTGAACTATTCCATTTATAGTTATCCTTCAAAATGATAGCAAGTGTGGGGCCATTTACAAAGCAATCATTGCATCAAACGAAAACTGGCAGAACAAAGCATGTTTTCCCTGACAGACAATATGGCAATGATCTGCTCCCAACCTCTTGTTGCTAGATGATCATTTAACGTTTGGCAGGAGTAACAGAGAGAAGGATCTCCCTGGATTTACCCTCTTCAGACAACACCTTCCAAACCCGCCACCTCTACCATCTGGAAGGACAAAGGCAGCTTGGGGAGCTCCTCCGGCTGCAAGTTCCCCAAGCCCACCGCCCGACTTAGAAATATAAAGCTGTTCCATCAGTATTGGTGGGTCAAAATGCTGGAACTGCCTCTTGACAGCAATGTAGGCCTACCTACAGCACATGGACCACAGCTCACAACCACCTTCAGTAATGTACTGCAGTGAGAGAGAAAGGCTTTAAGGGAAGGACGCATCATTGGCAGCTAATAAAGTTAAAGATAGCATCAAATTGAAAGAACAAGCACATAATTCTGCAAAAAATGAGTGGCTGGTTGAAAAAAGGAGACAGAAAATTTGATTTGATTTGGTTTATTGTAGTCACATGTACCTAAGTACAGTGAAAAGTTTTGTTTTGCGAGCAGTACAGGCAGATCATAGCAAACAAGGGCATACATGTCATAGGGTGCTTAGACAGAGCGAGACATAAAGAACAGCAAAGCACAACCAAAAGATTAATAAATAAGAGTACAAGAGAAAACTAGCTGAAAATATATATAAAAGAGTTCTGTAGCTATTGGAACTTGAATAGAATTTTTTTCACTTAAGAAGGAAGAATGGAAAGGTAAGATACTATTTAAAGAGAAAGAGATTGCAGAACTCTGATGTATAGGGGGATCCGTGTCCTTGGACATGAATCACATTACATTAGTCCACATGTATGGAAAGTGATTAGGAAGACAATTGGAGTGGTGTTGACTGCAAGGGAAATGGGATGTAAAAGTAAGAATGTTTTGCTCGAACTGTCCAGGTTTTGTTGAGACTTACATCTGTGTACCATTTAGGTCTCCTAATGTAAAAAAGAATGGAAATGTTTTAAAAGTAAGTTCAGAGAAGGCTCCATCCTAGGAATGAGAGATTATCTCATGAAGAAAGGTTGGACAGATTAGGCCTTTTTTCATTGGAGTTTAGGAGGATGAGATGATGTTAGTGAATCACACAAGATTTTGAGGGGATGGGACAGCATGGTTGCTGATAGGATGTTTGCCCTTCTGAGTGAGACCAGAACAGGAAGGGAGGAGTGACACTCTGTAAGAGTAAGGGGTCTCCCATTTCAGATGGATATGGAAAGAACCTCTCTTTCCTCTGAGAGGGTATGAGTCTTTGGACCCTTCTTCCCAGAGAACGTCGGAGGTGAGTTTGTTCAATATTTTTAAAGTCAAGGTGGATTGCTTAGTGATTGACAGGGAAGTCAATGGGTTTCAGGGGAGAAATGGGGAGTTGAGATCACAATCTGATCATCAATGATTGAAGTGGATGGCAGAACAAACTCAAGGGGCTGAATGGTCTACTCCTGCTCCTAATTTGAATGAGGGTACACTTCAAAGTATTCATGGCAGTGCAGAAGGAAGTAGGGAAGTTCAGGAATAAGGACAGCAGCTGGAATGTAAAGACAAATGTAAAAGCCCTACAATTTGGTGGCCTTCATAAATGGAAGAATGATCTATTTGTGTTTGCAGCTGAAGTAATGTATTACACACTGACTAGAGGCAAATCACTCTGTCCCTGATTGTCACCTTATGGCCCTCCAGGATTCCTTGTCCACGTGGGAAGAAATTACAAAAACATCAACAAAACAGCCAAGGCGTGTCATCTGCGTCCTTTGACTTTCCCATGCAGTCTCTGCTTATGAGTGACATTCCTTAGAAAGTTCTTGACATGCTGGATGTGGAAGGGCCGTTTCCTCTTGGGGGTGAGTCTAGAATTTGGGATTGCGCAATTAAAATGGAGACGAGGAGCTTTTATTTTCTCTCAGTGTGTTTGGAACTCTCTGCCCCAGCGTTGGAAGGCAGTGTTGTTGAATATTTTCATGGCAATTCTGACTAATAGTGAGTCAAATATTATCAAAGGGTCATCAGTGATGTGGGCTCGAGACCATAACCAGATCAGCCATAATCTTATTGAATGGTGAAGCAGGCTCAAGAAGTTGAACAGTCTACTCCATCTCCTGATTCATATGTTGGTCTATACTACCCAATCTCGCCCTCACTGTTCACATTGCCTCTACTTCTGTCCGTCTCTCTCTCTCTCTCTCTCTCTCTCTCTCTCTCTGGCATCAGCTCAGAGATTTAGCTGTGGGAATGGATAATTCTGATGATGGCACCTCCCTGCATTGCAGACAATGCCCAAGAGAGATCTGAGGACTCATGCATACAACTAATTTCTGACAGAAATCTGGTTGTGGCCCTAGGCTCAGCTCACCCGGGTTCTGTTTGAGAGGAGAGGCTTGGACAAGCTCCAGACCCAAACAAGAGGCAGCAGGTTCTATTTCATAGCATTAGCCAACAGCAAGCAGGGACCAGCTCAGCCCAGGGCCAATGGAGCCTGTACCCTGCAATGTAACGTCCAGACAGAGCACTGGGATTAGTTTAACACGACTGAGAGGCATCGTGAGAACGCATGATGAGTAAATCACTGAGTCACTGCTCTAACACTGTGTGAGGGCTGTACTATAACTTATCCAGAGTTCTGTGTTTAACTACACACATGCAGATTCTGAAAGTTACTCTTTGATTGGCCTCACAGTAACAGTGAAGGTTGATGACCTCATGTTATTCTCAACACAAAATCCTGAGTGAACTAATTTGACGTCCCTCTACAATGAAAGAAGTTAAAGCATTTTTAAAAAGTACAGTAATACTTAATTTCATTAATGATTATATGTTTTGGCAGTCTTCGTTTGTAAGTTCAGGGTTGATTGGCTGCTGTGTCGTAAACCCATTAAGTGGAGATTAAGATAATAATCTGGGCTGCCACAGCCTCAGATAGCATGTACCTTTCTCACCAGTTGCAGAGATACTGAATATCTTTATCTCCACGACCAAACAGCATTTCAGAAGTTTACAAATACTAATTCAAATTTAGTTCCAGGATTCACTCCAAGTGGCAGATGCGTTGTGTCAGATACAATTAGCTGCCACATCACTTAAAGTGGTTGCTGACAATTCCAGGATCAGCCTCGTCAATCTCTTGGAAGCAAAAGGCAGAGTTCTTTCTGAGCTCACAGTTTTCCATTCCAGATGCACCCTTCAGTTCATGGGGAATAAACACACTAATGGGGCACGATGACTGACTTGCGTTAGGCCAATATAGCTAACCTTTGTCCTCTGGGCAAAAATACCACATATTGGCATGGGAAAGTCAGACTGAAGGGTCTGTTTCTGAGCTGTACGACTCTACAAGTGGATCAGCCTCAGAGTGAAAACACTCACACTGAGCTGAGACTTTGGAATGAAAAAGCATTGAGAAAATAACAGCAGAAACTAGAAATGGAGCATGAGATGAGAGATACAGTGAAAGGGGAAAGTTAATATGCACTTCAGCATGAGTTTGATTTGACTGCGTTCTCAGTTTCCTCTCTGGATTTCCAACCACACTTTCAAAGTCAGCTACTCCTCTTGGGGAAACAGTGAAGAATTCATTTGAGTGGCTATTCAGCTGTGGTAGGATGTTTCAGTCAAGCTTGATTTAAAAAAAACCTGTGGCTTCCACTATTGAGATGGTCAAGGGCAACAGAAACATGGGAACAGACCTCAAGTTGCAAGCTCCCCTCCACATCACTCATACCATCCTGACTTGGAAATGTATCACCGTCCCTTCATTGCTGCTCGGTCAAAATCCTAGGACTCCCTCCCTCCCTGTGACCATAAGACCATCAAAAATAGGAACAGGAGTAGGCCATTCAGCCCCTTTAATCTGCTATGCTGTTCAATAGGACCATGGCTGGTCCGACATTCCGCACGTCCATTTCCCAGCACTTACCCTTGTCTCCCCGACTGATCAAGAATCTATCTCTCTGAGCCTTAAATATACACAGGGATTCTGCCCCCTCTCTGTGGGAAGGAGTTCCAAAGGCTCACAACTGCCTGAGAGACAGAATTCCTTTTCATCTCAGTCTTAAATTGGTGTCGCTTTGTTCTGATGTGTAGGTGCCAGTGTTGGACTGGGATGGACCAGATCAGAAGTCATATGACACCAGGTAATGGTCCAACAGGTTGATTTGAGATCACAAGCTATCTGAGTGCTGTTGCTCACCTGACAAAGGAGCTTGTGATTTCAAATGAACCTGTTGGACTACCACCTGGTGTCATGTGATTTCTGTCCTTTATTCCGAGGTTGTGCACTCTGGTCCTCGACTCTCCCATAAGGGGAAACATCCTCTCAGCATTTACCTTATAAATTCTATATGAGATCATCTCTCATTCTCATAAACTCCACTCCCAACCTGTTTAGCCTTTGTTCATAAAGACAATCCTGCCATATCACGGATCATCCTCGTGAACCTTCTCTGAACGACTTCCAATGAAATGATAACTTTCCCTAAACACAGGGACCAAAACTGCTCACAGTGCTGCAGATGTGGTCTCTCCAGTACCTTTTATAGTCGCAGTGAGGCTTCATTACTACCCCCTTGAAATAAGATGCTGCCAGGCTTGCTGAGCTTTTCCAGCAATTTCTGTTTCAGTTTTTGATTTACAGCATCCGCAGTTCTTTCAGTTTTTATTCCATTAGCCTTCCCGATTACTGGCTGTGCCTGTGTGCTGGCTTTCTGCGTTTTGAATGCCATTACTCCTGGGCTCCTTTGTGCTGGAACTTTCTGCAGTTTTTCTCCATTCAAACAATATTCTGTTCTAGCGAGTTTTGAGAAGATTTGTAGCTCAGGTTGAGGTTCTGGGTGTGAGTTCGCTCGCTGAGCTGGAAGGTTCGGTTTCAGACGTTTCATCACCATTCTAGGTAACATCATCAGTGAGCCTCCGTCGAAGCGCTGGTGTTATGTCCCACTTTCTATTTATCTGGTTAGGTTTCCTTGGGTTGGTGATGTCATTTCCTGCATTGGTGATGTCATTTCCTGTTTTTTTTTCAGGGGGTGGTAGATTGGCTCCAACTCAATGTGTTTGTTGATGGAGTTCCGCTTGGAATGCCATGCTTCTAGGAATTCTCGTGCGTGTCTCTGTTTGGCTTGTCCTAGGATGGATGTGTTGTCCCAATCAAAGTAGTGTCCTTCCTCATCTGTATGTAAGGATACGAGTGATAGTGGGTCATGTCGTTTTGTGGCTAGTTGATGTTCATGTATCCTGGTGGCTAGCTTTCTGCCAGTTTGTCTGATGTAGTGTTTGTCACAGTTCTTGCAAGGTATTTTGTAGATGACGTTCATTTTGCTTGTTGTCTGTATAGGGTCTTTAAAGTTCATTAGCTGCTGTTTTAGTGTGTTGGTGGGTTTGTGGGCTACCCTGATGCCAAGGGGTCCGAGTAGTCTGGCAGTCATTTCGGAAATGTCTTTGATGTAACAGCCCTGTTCACATCCATCAACATCAACCTGGCCAAAGAAACACTGACTATGCTATTAGAAGAACAGAAGACACATACACCAGACACCACCAACCTCATCAGCAAGGACAACATCATCAAGCTAGTGGACCTATGCCTTGCCACCCACTTCACTTTCAATAACAAAACCTACAGACAAACCAACGGTACACCCATGGGATCTCCGATATCAGGGTTCTTAGCAGAGGCAGTAATGCAGAGACTCGAACAAACAGCTCTGCCAACCATCCAACCCAAACTTTGGGTCCGCTACATGGATGATACCTTTGTCATCACTAAACAAAACAAATTGGAGGAAACCTTCAAGACCATCAATAATCCCCTTTACTGGCATAACATTCACAAAAGAGGAAGAAAACAACAACAAACTGCCATTCCTAGATGTCACAGTAGAGCGAACAGCCAATGGGGAACTTCAAACCAGCGTCTACAGGAAAACAACACATACGGACCAAATACTGAACTACAGCAGCAACCATCCCAACACCCACAAACGAAGCTGCATTAGAACATTATTCCAACGAGCCACCACACACTGCAGCACAGAGGAACTACGCAGAGCAGAGGAAAATCACCTATACAGCATATTCAAAAAGAATGGGTACCCAATGAACACAGTCCACCGATTTCTCAGCAACAAACCCAAACAAACAGACAAAACGGGCTCAGAAACCATAACCACAAAGACATTTCCGAAATGACTGCCAGACTACTCGGACCCCTTGGCATCAGGGTAGCCCACAAACCCACCAACACACTAAAACAGCAGCTAATGAACTTTAAAGACCCTATACAGACAACAAATAAAACGAACGTCATCTACAAAATACCTTGCAAGAACTGTGACAAACACTACATTGGACAAACTGGCAGAAAGCTAGCCACCTGGATACATGAACATCAACTAGCCACAAAACGACATGACCCACTATCACTCGTATCCTTACATACAGATGAGGAAGGACACCACTTTGATTGGGACAACACATCCATCCTAGGACAAGCCAAACAGAGACACGCACGAGAATTCCTAGAAGCATGGCATTCCAACCGAAACTCCATCAACAAACATATTGATTTGGAGCCAATCTACCACCCCCTGAGAAAAAGAACAGGAAATGTCATCACCAACACAGGAAATGACATCACCGACCCAAGGAAACCTACCAGATAAGTAGAAAGCGGGACATAACACCAGCGCTTCGGCGGAGGCTCACTGATGATGTTACCTAGAATGGTGACGAAACGTCTGAAAACGAACCTTTCAGCTCAGCGAGCAAACTCATACCCATATTCTTTTGTTCTCCATTCCAAAATTTTCCCACATCATGCTTCATTTGTCAACGTTTTGCCCACATACTTAACATGTCAATATCTCTCTGTCAACTGTTTCAAAACCCTTCACAGCCTGCCTTTCCACCTATTTTTGTGTTGTCTGTAAATTTGGCTATAGTACATTCGCTTTCTTCCTTCAAGTCATTGATATATGTTGTAAACAGTTGCAGTCTCAGCACTGAGCCCTGTGGAACATCACTGATCACATGTCACCAACCTGAAAAAAACTCCTTATCCTCACTCTGTTTCCTGCCACTTAGCCAATTCTCTAAGAATGCCAGTAGACTGCCTTCAAAACCATGGACTCTTATCTTACGACGAGCTTTTGTGACGTTCCTTGTCAAGTCCCTTCTTGGAAGTCCGAACACAACACATCTACTGGCTCCACGCTATCCAGCCCAATTGAAACTTCCTCAAAAAACTCTAATTAGCCAGACATGGTTTCCCTTTCATTACCTACATAACACAACTGCAGCGATTCAAGAAGGCAGCTCACTACCACCTTCTCCACAGCAACGAGGGATGGACAATAAATGCTGGCCTGGCCAATGATGCCTCATATCCCGTGAATAAACGCAAACAAATCATTTAGATATCAGAGCGCAAGCGTTTTTCACAGGATGATCATCAAAATTTGAATCCTGGTTACTTTCCTTGTTCTCAGACCCAGAATACCGAGGCTGTTTCAGCAGGACTCAAGCTAGGAACTCAGACATGCCCAACACATGCCTCAATAGCCAAGATCGTTTTTCCAGGGTAGGGAAATCCAAAACTAGAGGGCATTGGTTTAAGGAGAGAGAGAAAAGATTTAAGAGGGACCTAATGGGCAACATTTTCACGCAGAGGGCAGTGCCTGTATGGAATGAACTGCCAGAGGAGGTGGTGGAGGCTGGTACAATTACAACATTTAAAAGGCATCTGGATGGGTATATGAATAGGAAGGGGTTAGAGCGATATGGGCCAAATGCTGGCAAATGGGTCTAGATTAATTTAGGAAATCTGGTCAGCAGGAATGAGTTGGACTGAAGAGTCTGTTTCCATGCTGTACAGCTCTATGACTCTATAGCTGGTACAGTAGTGACTATATACAACTATCAATTGTGTGATTTAGAAAAAAAAATTGGCTCACTGATTTCCTTTAGGGAAGTAAATCCATTTGCCTTACTGGGTCTGGCGTACATTAGAATTTGGAAAACAGTGTAGTTGACTCTTAACTGCCCACTTGGCAATTAGAAATGGGGTAATAAATGATGATCCAGTCAGCAGCAAACCACATCCCATGAATGAATTTGAAAGAAAGAGCTCAAACTATATTACACCCTCTATCACTTTTAAATAATGATGACATGGCGAGTTTGGAGAATCTAGCTCTTTCAGGAAGGGACAGAATAGGAAAGCTAGCTGTAAAACTCAGCAAATATGTCTATCGGTCTTGATAGTAAAACTGGCTGAGAGCATCGGTAATCAACTAGACTGACTGAAAACTCATTCCTCTTGTCAATCATCACCCAGAAAAATCTCTGTTCATCACCAAAGTCATTCCTAGTTCACTTCAGAGCAGCTGCTAAATGCAACATTAATTCTCTGTAGATTGATTCTGTAGATTAACATCATGTATTTTTTCACCAAAGAAGTTTCCTTCTCTGCAAAATAATCACTGTCATTGGGTAAAAATCATGGAAGTCCCTCCCTAAGGGCATTGTGGGTCTACAGCAGCAGTTCAAGAAGGCAGCTCTCCACCACCTTCTCAAGGGGGCAACTAGGGACGGGCAATAAATGCTGGTCCAATCAGTGACATTCACATCCCAGGAATGAATATTAAAAAAAATGAAGGGACCCAAAAATCCTATGGCTGTGTTCTCACCCATTATTTTGGCATTGTATCTGCTGATCCTCTTTGCTGTCACGCTGCCAGTTTCAGAGTGTCAGTGAGACTGTACTTAAACTGGCTGGACTAGTCACTAAACACAGGACTTTCTGTGAGCAAACTGCCAGTTTCCACATGCCACATGCTTTCCAGAATGCATTGGCCTCTCAGTCTTCTGTACATGTGGAGAAAATCAGCTACATTTCCCGAGCCTAGATTATAATGCAGCAATTCTTGCTGTAAGAATGTGAACCCTGTCATTGTCAGCAAGGGTCTCAGTGTATATGTATGTGTGCATTTAGTGAATGTTATTGTGTGTGTGTGTGTGTGTGTGTGTGTGTCTGTGTGTGTCTGTGTGTGTCTCTGTGTTCGTGTGTGTGTGTGTGTGTGTGTGTGTGTGTGTGTGTGTGTGTGTGTGTGTGTGTGTGTGTGTGTGTGTGTGCCTGTGTGTCTGTGCGTGTGTGTCTCTTGGATTGGGCTGGCGAAGACAGCAGGAATGTTGGGAGTGTGAAAGGGTTTTAATGAATATGTAGATAAGCTGTGATATACCAATGACCTCAGTGGCCATGTTATTGAGACTCTGCTAGAAGGTTGGAGTTGGAGTAGGGAACTCTGATATCTGGTCATCATGTGTATGATCTTAAGAAACCTTGAGGTCTGTCCTGAGTTGATATGAAGTCGACCAGAATCCAGGCTAGTTGAGAAATAATATCAGAGACACTCCACATTAAGCAGAGGTTCACCTGCACATCTGCCAATGTGGTATATTGCATCCACTGTACCCGGTGTGGCTTCCTCTACATTGGGGAAACCAAGCGGAGGCTTGGGGACCGCTTTGCAGAACACCTCCGCTCGGTTCGCAACAAACGACTGCACCTCCCAGTCGCAAACCATTTACACTCCCCCTCCCATTCTTTAGGTGACATGTCCATCATGGGCCTCCTGCAGTGCCACAATGATGCCACCCGAAGGTTGTAGGAACAGCAACTCATATTCCGCCTGGGAACCCTGCAGCCTAATGGTATCAATGTGGACTTCACCAGTTTCAAAATCTCCCCTTCCCCCACCGCATCCCTAAACCAGCCCAGTTCGTCCCCTCCCCCCACTGCACCACACAACCAGCCCAGCTCTTCCCCTCCACCCACTGCATCCCAAAACCAGTCCAACCTGTCTCTGCCTCCCTAACCGGTTCTTCCTCTCACCCATCCCTTCCTCCCACCCCAAGCCGCACCCCCATCTACCTACTAACCTCATCCCACCTCCTTGACCTGTCCGTCTTCCCTGGACTGACCTATCCCCTCCCTACCTCCCCACCTATACTCTCTCCACCTATCTTCTTTTCTCCATCTTCGGTCCGTCTCCCCCTCTCTCCCTATTTATTCCAGAACACTCACCCCATCCCCCTCTCTGATGAAGGGTCTAGGCCCGAAACGTCAGCTTTTGTGCTCCTGAGATGCTGCTTGGCCTGTTGTGTTCATCCAGCCTCACATTTTATTAGTTGAGAAATAACATGCCCAGAATCAACAATGACATTCATTCTGCTTGATAGACCATTTTCTAATTAACTTATGATGTGGAGGTACCAGTGTTGGGCTGGGGTGTACAAAGTCAGAAGACACACATCACCAGGTTATAGTCCAGCAGACTTGAAATCATAAGCTTTTGGAGTGCTGCTCCTTTGTCATGACAAAGACAGAACGTTTATGGGAATGAAAGGAATAAACAATCATTGTAGCTAAAACAGGAAGTGCTGGAGAAGCTCAGTGGGTCTGGCAGCACCTGCAGAGAGGGGAACAGAGTTAACAATTTGAGTCTGGTGACTCCCCAGCAGAATAGCTCTGACAAAGTTTTGAAGAAGAGTCACTGAACTCAAAACATTAACTCTGTTTCTCTCTCCACAGACGCAGTCAGACCTGCTGAGTTTCCCCAGCACTTCCTGTTTTAGTTTCAGATTTCCAGCATCCCCAGATTTTTGTTTGATTTTTAAAATATCTTTGCGCTGTCCTGCTTGCGTGCTGCCCTCGGCTTGACTTTCATGATAAGGTCTTCTATCATTAGCTCCAGTCCCTGAATACTACCAGTCCTTTACTGATAATAGGACAATCGTGAACTGAAATAAACTCTCCCACGGGAACAACATAGCTTGGTATCTTCCTCCCTACACACGGTGCCTGTACTAACAATGTTATGCTGGTGCTCGCTGCTTACCTGGGCTTCAATGCTGCTTATGTTGATTTCCTCCAGTAGATTTTCTGTTCTTACTTCCCAGTCCGGTTTGGTACCGATGCCATCAAATGTAAAGTTTATGTGAGATCCCTTATCCAAACAGCTCTGTAAGTAAAATTAAGACAGTAGAATTAATTCAGCAGGAAGGCAAATGATCTATTGGCCTTCATTCTAAGTAGATTTGCAGTGGTGGAAATGTTGGCCTCGTGGTATTATCACCAGACTATTAATCCAGTGACCCACACAGTGTTCTGGGTTCAGAATCCTGTCCATGATAGATGCTGAAGTTTGAATTTGCTTAAAAATCTGGATTTGTGAAGCTAATAATGACCATGGAGCCATTGTCAGGGGGAAAATCCCACTGGGTTTACTAATGCCCTTAAGGAAAGGGGAAGGAAACGCTCCCGTCTTTACCTGGTCTGGCCTACATGTGACTCCAGACTCACAGCAGCATCGTTAACTCTTAATTGCTCAATGGGCAATAAGTGCTGGCCTAGTCAGTGTTACTCATGTGCTATGAACACATCAAAAGAAACTGAGTTCAGAAGTAGGAATGTCTTCCTGCAGGAAAACAGAGCTTTGGTGAGACCACATCTGGAGTGTTGTGTGCAGTTTTGGCCTCCCTGCCTAATTTATTTTTGCTTTCGAGGGCATGCAGTGGAGATGCAATTGGCTGATACTGGTAACAGCAGGAGACATCAGTTCAACTGGGCCTGTATTCATTAGAGTTTAGAAGAAGGACAGAGGGAAACTGATTGAAATGCATAAAATTCTAACAAAGCTGGACGGACTACATGCAGACAGGATGTTTCTCTGCCCTGGTTGGGGAATTGAGGACCGGGGACACGGTCTCAGGGTACAGGGTAAACCATTTAGGACTGAGATGAGGAAATATTTCTTCACTCAGAGGGTAGTGAACTTGTGGAGCTCTCTATCACAGAAGGCTGTAGAGGCCAAGTCACTGAAGGAAAAACATAGTGTCTTTTAGATTTTAAAGACATCACAGGATAAGGGGAGAAAGAAAAAGGGAATATAGCATTGAGAGAGAGGATAAGCCATGATCCTTCTGAACCGAGGAGCAGGGTGGAAGGTCTGAATGGCCTACTCCTGCTCCTAGTTTCTACAGTTCTTTGTCGAAGATTGCCAATACTCAGCACATCCTAACTCCTATGACAGTGAGCTGGTATCACACGCACACACTGCTCTCAGGACAAGGAGATCCAGGTGGTTTAAATGCTCCTTCAAGTTACTGCCTCCTGCAGACTGCAGTGAGCCTGTGTGTTAACTTGGAGCTTTGAGTTGGCATCCACTACACCCACTGAACCATTAACCCTTTGTGATCTGCTGCAAACCCAAAATGATCAAGCTATGTCACTTGGACTCGCTTGCTCCAATTGATACAATTGAATCAGTGAAAATCTGTTTTCTTTGCTGATTGTATCAGATATAAAGGCTGAGTCTAACATCCTGCCAAAATTGGAAGATTGCACTAGTAGATAGGAACATGTCCAAATAGAAAATCATTTGATTCTGTCATAAAGAAATTCTTTCATTACATTGATATTAGCTCCTGTCTGCTTGTGATGAGTGATGTCTGTTCCAGAGCTCCGTTATGTTTTCCCTTCAGAATGGCTGTTCCTTATTTTTGATGGTGATCCGGCCTTATCTCCAGGAGTGTTCCTGGTGCTGAAGGTCTTTGGAAAAGGTATGCCCTACCTGCCCGTGCTCTGGCCCAGTGAAAGCCAGCACAATTCACTGCTGCATAGTGTCAGTCCACAGTCTCAACCCTCTGCCTATAGTTGGGCACCTGTGCACACCAGTTTTGTAGAGTACAGTGGGTGCATTAACAGGTGTAAGGTTCTGCTAACTTATCAGCAATGTATTTTTTCCCCACAAAATGGTTATAGAGACAAAGAGATATGTCAGTTGAAGCCTGGTAGGAAATTAACAAGTACACACCAACAGCAAACTTCCTGACATAATTGCTTACACTCAATTATAAACAGGAATGTCATTAACTGTGGGCTTGAAAAGTGCAACCATGTTTTCAATGTAGTGCTAAAACTGGCAGGGTGTATTTGCGATATTTGAAGAGCTCATTATTCCGTCTTGTTCTTCAGTGTTATACAGTGGTGTCATTGCCCTGCTGTGCTGCAAACGCATTTTTGGTAAACAAGTATGTTGAGGGACAGCTTGGCATTCTCACAACACTGAGAAATCTCTCCTCACCTTCTGGCGCCTCTGTGTCACTCTTGGATCCCACACTAACTACTGGTGAAATCCTTATCACACATCTCAACCTCATGCCAAGTACCAGATCCCAAGAGATACCTTAGACTTGCTGTTGATTGCTGCTTTGTTTATTTTCTTATCTTCCCTGATTTCTTTTCGCTCCATGAAGAATTTGTTGAAATGATCACTCAGAAATAACAAGTGACCTTTTGAAAAATGGCATTTTATTTAGATTTTGCAGCCTGATGCAAAATGTTGTAGCTAATGTCTACTTTATAAGATGCTACTGCTCTGGAGGAATAGTGGAGCATATTTCACAGAGGTAGTACGGGTGTCAACTTCAGGCTGCTGTGGTGTTAGGAGTCTTGCATTGCTCTGTTTCTGGAAGCCTCACTGATTTAAGCGTCTAGAGTGGGGGATGGGGTGTTAGCAGCTGATGTAGTGGATAGCACCTCACCTCCTGATGCCAGATCCTGATGGGCCTGGTGTTCCTGTCCCCAGGAGCCCCACCTACATGGGTTTGCTTGTCTTGTTTTATGCATGGTAGGGCCCTTCCCCCATTGCTGGATTAATATCCAAGGTGTCAGCATGATGCTTTTAAATGGGTGTTGATCGCAATAAGTAATTCAGCCTGAAAGAAGATACAAAAGCTTAAATACTCATAACAACGGGTTCAAGAACAGCTTCTTCCCCGCTGTCGTTAGACTTCTGGATGGATCTCTCAATTTCAAATCTGATGTTGATTTTGTTTTTTGAGCACGTTTTCTGCAGCTGTAACCTTAGATTCCTTGACAACAAAATGTGAGGCTGGATGAACACAGCAGGCCAAGCAGCATCTCAGGAGCACAAAAGCTGACGTTTCGGGCCTAGACCCTTCATCAGAGAGGGGGATGAGGTGAGGGTTCTGGAATAAATAGGGAGAGAGGGGGAGGCAGACCGAAGATGGAGAGTAAAGAAGATAGGTGGAAAGAGTATAGGTGGGGAGGTAGGGAGGGGATAGGTCAGTCCAGGGAAGACGGACAGGTCAAGGAGGTGGGATGAGGTTAGTAGGTAGATGGGGGTGCGGCTTGGGGTGGGAGGAAGGGGTGGGTGAGAGGAAGAACAGGTTAGGGAGGCAGAGACAGGTTGGACTGGTTTTGGGATGCAGTGGGTGGAGGGGAAGAGCTGGGCTGGCTGTGTGGTGCAGTGGGGGGAGGGGACGAACTGGGCTGGTTTGGGGATGCAGTTGGGGAAGGGGAGATTTTGAAACTGGTGAAGTCCACATTGATACCATTAGGCTGCAGGGTTCCCAAGCGGAATATGAGTTGCTGTTCCTGCAACCTTTGGGTGGCATCATTGTGGCACTGCAGGAGGCCCATGATGGACATGTCATCAAGAGAATGGGAGGGGGAGTGGAAATGGTTTGCGCCTGGGAGATGCAGTATCTCTGATACCTTGGATTCCTTGCTCTATTCTGTTCCATTATGATCTTTGTATGTTATGATCTGCTTGTATTGAATGTAAAACAAAACGTTTCACTGTACTTAGGTACATGTGACAATAATAAATCAAATCCAATCAAATAATTTAATTAAGTCAGTTATGTTGTGGTAATTTCACTGAATTGGTAACTAGAGACCAGGAAACATGGTTTTAAATCTCACAGTGGGGACCTAATGGAATTTAAATTCAATTAAAATTGAAACAGCTTGTCTCAGTGATGGTGACTGTGAAACTAGCATCATTAAAGCCCTTTAGAGAAGGAAATCTGCTGTCCTTACCCAGTCTGGCCTACATGTGCCTCTAGACCTCACAAAAAAGCAGTTGATTCTGAACTCTCATACTTTTCTAAATTCCAGTGGGCATAACCCTATCCTGTTTGCTCTTTCCTTCTAAGAAACCATGCTCATTCCAGGTGTTAGTCCAGTTAACCGTCTCTGAACTGCTTCTAGTTTCACTTAGACACTTCTTAAACAAAGTGACCGGTGTCGCAGACAGTCCTCTAGATAGGAAGGATATTATTAAATTGGAAAGGGTGCAGAAAAGATTTATAAGGATGTTAACCGGGACTGGAGGGATTGTGTTATAACGAAAGGCAGAGACTTTTTTTCCTGGAGCGCAGGAAGTTGAGGGGTGACTTTATATAGGTTTATAAAATCATGAGGGGCATAGATAAGGTGAATAGCAAAAGGTCTTTTCCCCAGGGTAGGGGAATTCAAAACTAGAGGGCACAGGTTTGAGGTGAGAGGGAAAAGGTTTAAAAGGAGCCTGAGGGTCAACCTTTTCACACAGACGGTGATTCATAGGTGGAATGAATTGCCAGAGAAGTGGCAGATGCAGGTGCAGTTACAACATTTAAAAGACATTTGGGCAGGTACATGGATCGGATGGGTGAGAGGGATATGGGCCAAAGAAGCCAAATGGGACTAGATTTGTTTGGGAAAGCTGGCTGGCATGGACTGATTGTACTGATGGATCCGTTTCTGTGCTGAATGACTATATGGTCTCACCAGAACCCTGTATAACTGAAGTATAACCTCCCTGCTCTTGTATTTATTTCTTCTCATATTAAAACAAAGATTTGGTGAGCTTTCCTAATTACTTGCTTGATCTGCATTCTAACCTTCTGCTATTCATGCATCAAGACTCCCAGACCACTCTGCATCTCAGAGCTCTGCAATCTCTCACTGTTTGGATGATATAACTTTTTTCAAGTATTCTTCCTGCTAAAATGGGCAATTTCACTTTTCTCACATTAGGCTCAGTTTGCCAGATCTTTGCCCACTTGCGTACCCTATCCATATCTATTTGTAGTGTCTTTAAATCCTCTTCACAATATACTTTCCAAACTATTTTTGTGTCGTTAGCAAATTTAGCCATCAAGTACTGACCTTGCCAGACAGACACATCCCATGAAAGAACTAAAAACACCCTTTTGAAGAATGCTGGTTAAAGTTTGACAATAATGGTGTAAATCTTCAAAATATGAAACCACTCTGCATTCCTTCCTGTCCTTTCATTGTAAAACTTGTTTTTCCAGCAAGAGATTCCAATCTTGTCCTTTATAAAATGGTATAAAGAGCCTTTATAACAAAGATTAACATGAGGCATTAATGAATCAGGAGCTAGTTTTGTATCTTTCCTAACTTTCAGTTCAACAAGCCATTTCACACAGTCAGACCACCCTCTTACACATCGATAACAATTTATCTTCCACTCCTGGCTGTATTAACAATGTGGCTCCATGTGAACATCACTAACTAAAGCTTCTTATGTGCCCAAACAGACATAGTGGGCTGAATGGCCTCCTTCTGATCAGTATCACTCCATGATTCTATGACTTTCCAATGCCTAGACAATGCATTAACTACATGAGATACAATGCCAACTATGTACTAATGTAGGGATTCCTACCATTCTCCTAACCATTAGCATCCTTTAAGCAGCTCAGTCGCAATTTCAAGTAATGCATACTTCTCTGTCCAATAGACCATGCGGTGAATTTTAATTATGACTGCTGATTCATTATTGAACTAGCCAGGTTTCATTCCACTGGAGATGAGGTGTGTTCCAAAACAGATCGTGTTTATACGAGCCTGTTCTGAAATCTGACCTCAAGCCTATTTTTCTACACTTTTAATGCTTGACTGACTTGCTTGAGTCAGCTTTGGCTCAGAGGGTATCATTTGTGTCTGTTGCAATTGTAAGGTTGTGGGTTCAAGTCCTACTTTAGAAACTTTTGAACACAAAAATCTGGACATACGGAACTGGGGTTGTGCAGTAGTGCGGGGGATACAGTCTTTTGAGTGGAATGTTCAGTTAAGACCATCGTTGCTTTCCCAGGTACATAAGCAGGTGGAGGGGGTTATCCCTCAATAGGAGTATCCCCACCTCTATGGATCCAATATTGATCTCTCAGGCAACATTGCAAAACAGGACAACTGCTCAATGTCACATCCCACTGTTTGTGGGATCTTACTGTGTGCAAATTGGCTGCCGTGTTTCTTACATTACAACTGAAGTTACAGTATCTCATTAACTGTAAAGTGCTTTCGGATGTCCTGAGTTATGAAAAATATTCATATCTTTATCATTTGCTTTTTCCCATTGTACAAAACCTAAGATTCTTAGGGGCTTGGACTTGGTAGATACTGGGAGGTCGTTTCTCCTTGTTGGGAAAGTCAAAGACCAGAGGCGCATAATCACAAAATAAGAGGTCACCCATTTAAGACAGATGAGGAGGAATTTCTTCTCTTGGAGAGTAGTAAATCCGTAGAATTGTCTACATCAGACAGCTGTTGAAATTGGGTCATTAAGTATATTCAAGGCTGCAATCAACAGAATTTCAGTCAGTAAGGGAATCAAGGCTCATTAAAAAATAAGCAGGAAAGTAGAACTGAGGATGATCAGATCAGCCATGATTTCATTGAATGGCAGAGCAGACTCAATGGGCTGAATGGCCTACTCTTGTTCCGACATGCTATGGTCTTATGGTAAAGCATATTTAAAAGTTGTATACATAACTTGAAAAATTGAACAGACAGCTTTCTTTGAGAAAAATCAAAACCTCTGCTCAAGCCTGACAACAAATAGTCTTATTTTTACAAGACCTAGTCATGGTTTTTATTGGAGAAAAGCCTTTGGTTCTGAAAAAAAATAATTTTACAGCTGCAGTGTGTCACCATCAGTTAATAGACATCAGTTAAAAAGCTGCTATCTCATGCATTGTCCAAAATGTCAAAATACAGCTCGGTATGCTGCAGGGAAAATGAATGATGAGTGTGGAGAGCTCTGTATTATGGCTTTAGGATTGCTCTCTTAGGAGGCACGTGAAAGGGAAAAGTCAATTGCAACTCTTTGAAGGCCGTGAGATATCTGTGACAGCACATTGAAACATAAAGGTGAGCTCAGAATTCTCCATTTTCATTGCTCTGTGGTTCAGACAAAGCCTTGCCTCTCTGTGTTATGATACACTTTGTTCCCATCGGGTTGTGAAGTTGTTTCACAATTTTAAATGGAAAGAAAGGAAAAATAGTTAATGGAAAGTATGTTTATTTTCTAGGCTTCCCATACCGAGCAGAAGGATATACAGAACTCTCACTATCTTTCCGCTCCTAGTTTCACAGCCCCCACATAACTCTGCATAATAACTGACAGCACTTCACCTGTGCAGTAAAAGTTTTGTACCAGCTGTAACTATACTTTTAAACTCATCCAAAGCTCTGTTGGTCATATCCTAACTCACATCAAAATGCCTTCAACCATTAACCCCACGCCTTCTGAGCTACGCTGACATTGCCTGAAGCAGTACTTCAGTTTTAAAAATGCCATCAGTGTTTTCAAACCCCTCCACAGCGTCAGCTCCCACCATCTCTGGAATCTCCTGCAGCGTTTACAACATCACTTCTTCAATGTTTCCCCACTGTGACCCTGTATTGAAGCAGTGAGCCTTCAGTGAGAGCTGAGAGAGTGTGGGCCTGTGTAACAGGGAGCACAGCTGCTGGAGCCTGTAACTCCACAAACACCATCGCTGCCTCAGGTCTCATCACCCAACCATTTTTGTTCACTGCCTCACTTGGAACCCCGAAACCCAACCGTTTGAAGCCCTGTCCAATAACCTCCTGGATATCTTCCAAGATGTCCCTGCTCCTCAAACTCTGGTTTATTGTGTATCTTTGATTTTAATTTTTCTAGCCATTGGTGCCTGAGCTTTTAACTGCCTGGGGGCTGGCTGCAAAGTTTCCCTTCTGGAAACATTGTACACTCTCTTCCCTCTCTCTCCTCCCTTTCTCCACCTTCTCTCTCTCCTGTCTCTCCTCACTCTTTCTTCTCTCTCTCTCTCCCCCCACCCTACGTCTTCCTCTGTCACTCCCTCCCTGCTCCCTCTGTCTCTCCTCTCTGCCCCCTCTTTCATCCCTCTCCCCGCTTTCTCTCTCCCCTCTCTCTATCCTCTCTTTCTTTCTTTCAGATATTCTCATAACCTACCTCTATAGCTAAGCTTTTGATCACCTGCTCCCCACTCTCCTTGTGGCTACTGGTGGGAATTTTAAGTTTGAATTTATCTGGCAGAGATCTCATACTGGCTTTTAAAAACACATCCCTTGAAATAAAACAAAATCTGACAGGAATACTAGTGAGCTGCGAATCCTTCTCAATAGCTGCTTACACTTCCCAATGCTTCCATCGGATGCAAAAAGCATTGTGGTAACTTTTATTTTAAAAAAGAAGATAAAAGCTTTGTGCCCAGAAAGAAAATCAAAGATATGGGATGGATACAGTTGGTTTCTCATGAAAAGGCTTAGAAGTTCCCCCAAAAAATCCCCAAAATTGTTTGCGAAGGTGAGTATTCACTGGAATGCAAATATTAATCTTTCTCAGATGAATGCCAACAGTTACATGATTGCAAAATTCGTCAGTAGAATCCCCATTTCAAAGTAATTAACATTGTTCACTTCAGCCCTTGGGTGATTTTTGTCATTCAAAGAACCCTCTCTGTTAAACACAGTTTGTTAATATTCTGTTAACTGTGAAAACAAGTTCTGAGGAGGAGCCAGTGGACCTAAAACATTGACTCTCTGCAGATGTTGCCAGACCTGCTGAGTTCCTCCAGCAATTTCTGTTTTTGGGTGTGAAAACTGGTTCAGAATCTGGATCCATGGAGTAGTTTACTTTTGCAGTACCATACCCTTGTAAATTTTGACTCCTGTGAGCGGATCATATTCCAGAAAATGACATGGACCCTCTCCAAAACCTAAAAGACATTGCCGGGTCATTCATTTTTCAAAATTAACTTACTACTTTGGCTGATGGATAATCATTTAAAAAAGGCAAAATGAAGAAAGTCCTCCAGCATTTAACTGGTGCAACTGTCTATTATTTTACCAACCAGCATCCCAGCGTTTTCTACAGCTCTTCATGTTCTTCCCACCTCCCCACATCTTCCAATCAACCTGTTCAGCAAGTCATCTCTGGAACCCAAGCCTACCTGGCTCAGAGGTAGGGACACTAGCACTGCATCACATGAACCCCTCACCCTTCTGTGTGTTCTCAACAGTTAGAGGAAAAGCCATCTAATGACACCGGATACAGTAAACCTTCATATTGCCTTAAAAATGACTGTTACATTAGAAAATTCTTGAAGTGTACTATTTATGTTCACCAAAGTTTTTTTTAAATTTCTCCTGACGTCAGATCAAGTTGAGAAAGGTCAGTGCTGATAAGTACAGTAAAATAGAACAAAGAACTGCAGATGCTGGGAATCTAAAACACACAAAAAGCATGCTGAAGAAGGGTCATGGGACTCAAAACATTAATTTTTTTCACAGACGCTGCTGAGTTTTCCCAGCAATTTCTGGTTTCACATGTTTCTGATAAATGCAATACTGTGGCTTCACTCTTGACATTTCACGATGGAAAATGAAATCAATTCAATTTTTTTTCCATTTTTTTAAGTGAAAATATACATGGGCAATTAGCTCCTTCATTTATTAGTAAAAAGCTTCTGTGACAGTTTGAGTCAAAAGACTGACTGACATGCATTTGAGTCTGTGGTCAGATTGTCAACGTACCAGCTCTGCCTAGGAATCCTGCCTTGCCTGTGGAACCAGAAAGTTTGTTCCCGTAAGTGTTTTAGAAAGCATTGCTTAATTTGTAAAGTGTCCTTTCACAAAAAGACATCTTTGATTATTAACTGGCAGGTGTCACAAGAAAAATGTGTAAGAACTAATGAGGCATGTGTTGATTTAAGAGCTGTTAAAATATGTTGCAGTGAAATGCAGAGTACAACAGAATGGGAATATGAATGTATTGTGTGTTCACACGCATTGTACACCTGTCACACTGTAAGATAGGTATCCTAAGGTGAGCTCAGCAAGTTCAGAAACCTTTTGTGGAGAGGAAGCGGAAGGGGTGCGTGTAGTTTAGTTACATGTATTTCTAAATTCTGCATTTGAAAACTGACTAAGCATCTTTTAAAACAAGAACAGGAAAGTGCTGGAGAAACTCAGCAAGTCTGGCAGCAGAGAGAAACAAAGTTCACATTTCAAGTCTAGTATGACCCTTCTTTTCGGACAAGAAACAAATCAACTGGTCATGGACAGACTACTGTTTGCGGAAGTTTGTTGTATGCAAACGTTTCTTCATTTGCAGGATGAAGGCATCTCTGGCTGGGCCAGTATTTATTGCCCAGAGGGCAGTTAAGAGTCAGTGACATTGCTATTGGTCTGGAGTCACATGTAGGCCCGACCAGGTTAGAAATATAATTTCCTCCCCGAAAGGACATTAGTTTAACCAGATGGGTTTTTCCGACAATCAGCAATGGATTCATAGTCAACGTTAGACTTCTAATTCCAGATTTTTGTCATAAATTCAAATTCCACTATTTGCCCTGGCAGTATTCAAACCCAGGTAAACAGGAGATTACTTAGGCCTGGATGTGAGTTTGCTCGCTGAGCTGGAAGGTAAGTTTTCAGACGTTTCGTCACCATTCTAGGTAACATCATCAGTGAGCCTCCGACGAAGCGCTGGTGTTATGTCCCGCTTTCTAATAGAAAATGTCACAGACATAATACCAGCGCTTCGTCGGAGGCTCACTGATGATGTTACCTAGAATGGTGACGAAACGTCTGAAAACTAACCTTCCAGCTCAGCGAGCAAACTCACATCCAGAACCTCAACCTGAGCTACAAATCTTCTCAAAACTCGCTATTACTTAGGCCTCTTGACTGACAGTCCAGCAGTAATATCAATAGGCCGTCACCGAAATATGCTGCATCCTACATTACAACAATAAATACCTTTCAAAAAAGGGACTTAATTGGCTGAAAAGTCTTATGAGATATTCTGAGGTTGTGTCAGAGAGCCATGGATTCTCAAACCGTTGGGTGTATGCAAGACCAAGATGGAAGAAGGGTCACTGGTCTCAATGCTAACTCTGTCTTTCCCTTCACAGTGGCTGCCAGACCTGCTGAGTTTCTCCAGCGCCTTTATTTTGTTTCAGATCTCCAGCATCCACAGTCCTTTGTTTTATTTGAGGATCGTTAATCTCTGATTCAACAGAAGGGAAGGAACAACACAATTTTTCCAAGCCTTGAACCATAAGTACTCAATAAGCCATGTGAAGATTTCGTGAGTCAACTGCAAAAAAAATGTAAAGATTTATCAGACAATCAGTTTTATATGCTGATTAGTCTGGTTCAAACAAGGCATAGGGTGATTTATCTAAAGCAAAGGACTCGACTGTCATGGAAAAGATATCAGACAAATGAACGATGTCAATTACAAGCCTCTAAGGTTTCCCTATTTAAACAGAAAAAAAATCCATATTTTATATGCATGAGAACATTTGATTAGAAATGAATATGGAATTTGTTGGTTGAGGTGGAAATGAATAAAATATGGAGTGCTTTCAGTGTCTGTCAGAGAGGTATCATGTGGCTATCTAGGAGATCTGCAGTTACCAAGCCAAGGTTAAGTTACTGTATCAGAAACCTGGGAAGAACTGAGCAGACGCAACTTCAACAAAGATGAAGGGAGAGCTGGGAAGGTGCTGCTGTTTCTGCATGAGCTGCAGATGTCACCTGTTAAAGCAACATGGTTTAACACCTTGGAAGCACATTCATACAACCAACCCCCACCCACCTGGCCGCCACCTCAACCAACAAATTCCATAATCACGAATGTGCAAGTATTTGAGAGTAATGGAAGCGAATCTTGCTAACTGGAAATAATTTCTGCAAGCTTTATTTTTCCACACCTCGTGCTTTGATTGCACAGGCTTGAGCAGTGAGTGGTTTGGCTTTCCCAGAACTGTTTTCTGGAAAGTATCCGATGTCTCCCTTTAGGACCGGAGTTGCGAAGTTAAGTTGGGAAACATTGTCAGAAACATAGCATTCTGGTGGTAGGTATAATCGTCACAGACTCAAGTCCCAACACGTTCATAAACCTTCAGTTATTCTCAGCAAAAAGTGGAAACCCACACTGACTTGATTTTAGAGGATTCCGTCTTTTCACTTAAAAATCCATTTCATTTCTTGAGTCTAAAATAATGTGTATAAAATATATACATGCCTGATAAATATGTCCTACAGATTTTTCATTGCAGTTGTCACAAATGTCTACAGATGGCATATCTTAGTTGAAGACTTTCTGGCAGTGGAGCAGAAACCTTTCCCAAATTTAGAAAAGAGTTAATTTCAATGTTTGGGAACTCCCCAGTAACTGGATCACACGGTCCACCTCAATTACAGACCAGGGAAGACACCCACCAGACAGGACCCACAAGAGAGAAGATCCCCTCCAACGACTCTCCTTCTTAAACCTGCTGCACATCTGTTGCTTTGAAAAAAATTTCCAAAATGCCGAAACAGAAATAAACGTTGCTATTTGAACAGAGTTCCTGCTCATCTCACACTTGTTTCAAAAGGAATGTTTCTGGCCAATCCTGTACAGACTTCACAGGTATAGCCTGGAGATATAATGTTGACCTTTTCCAAGTTTATTTTGTTTGTAATTTCCAGTCCAAATTACAGTCAAGAATTTACTTAATTCACCAAGTGGCAAAGGGCACCATTTTAGTTGTTCCATATTTCAAACAATTTGCAACATGTTTTGATCATTTAAATCATCAAAATATTCTTTCAGTGGCAATGGAAATCACATACTAAGCAGCAATAGAAATACTTTCTGAAAATATTTTTAATTATCTATTTTTGTTTATTATTAAAGATTATCTTGAAGTTTTCATTTTTTTCTCTCTGATATACCAGTTATTGTGAACGTTAAAAATCGAGAGGTGTACCTATTTCATAACTTCAGAAATTCCTGTTTCTATCAATAAAGTAGGGAAAATAAGACATTTTAACGATGCAACACATTTTAAGAGCCAAGTAGAGAGTGTGCATTGTGTGAACATTCCGTAGCTTCGAATCAAAACAGGGCAAATGAAGACGTAATGGACATTGTAGAATCTTTTGAAGAAGACACTGAATCCCAGAGGTGACGTGAGAGTGATAGCTGTTCACAGTCACATTTGACTGAGTTTGGAATCAGGGAGCCCTAGAAAGACTTGAATCGAGGGGAATCAGGGAAATCACATTGCTGGTTAGAGTCAAAACTGTCAAAAATAAAGATTTTTTTGTTCGAGGCCAATCATCTCAGCTCCAGGACATCTCTGCAGGAGTTTCTCAGGGTAGTGTCCTCGGCCCAACCATCTTCAGCTGCTTCATCAATGACTTTCCCTCCTTTGTAAAGTCAGAGATGGGGATGTTCGCTGATGATTGTACAATGTTCAGCATTATTCGTGACACCTCAGACACTGAAGCACTCAACTGCAACAAGATCCAGACAATATCCAGGTTTGGGCTGACATGTGGGCAAGTGGTATTCATGTCACACAAATGTCAGGCAATGCCCATGGCCAGTAAGAGACAATCTAACCACCACCCCTTGACATTCAATGGTGTTACCATCACTGACTCCCCCACAATCAACATCCTGGGGGTTACCATTGACCAGAAACTCAACTGGACTTGCCATATAAATATAATGACTGCAAGAGAGGGCTAGGAATACTGTGGGAAGTATCTCACCTCCCAACTTCCCACCTGCTTGTCCACCATCCACAAGGCACAAGTCAGGAGTGGGATAGAATACTCCCCACTTGCCTGGATGGGGGCAGCTCCAACAACACTCAAGAAGCTCAACACCATCCAGGACAAAGCAGCTGCTTGATTGGCACCACATCCACAAGCATCCCACTCCCTCCACCACCAACACTCTGCAGCAGTAGAGTGTAAGGTCTACAAGATGCTCTGCAGAAGTTCACCAAAGATCCTCAGGCAGCATCTTGCAAACCTGCAACCATTTTCTTCTAGAAGGACAAACGGCAGCAGATACATGGGAACCCCATCCTCTGCAAGTTCCCCTCCAAGCCGTTCACCATCCTGACTTGGAAATATATCAAAGTCAGAAGTCATTAGACACCAGGATACAGTCCAACAGGTTTATTTACAACCACAGGTTTTGGAGCACTTCTCCTTCATCAGCTGACTTTGTCCACCCCAGTCCAACATTGGCATCTGTGCATCACGGAAATATATCTCTCTTATTTCAATGTCGCTGAGTCAAAATCCCGGAATTCTCTTCCTAACAAGATTGTGGGTAAACCTACAGCAGATGGACTGCAGTGGTTCAGGAAGGCAGCTCTGAGGAAGGGTCACCAGGCCCAAAACGTTAGCCCTGTGATTTCTCCTTCATAGATGTTGCCAGACCTGCTGAGCTTTTCCAGCAACTTTGTTTCTGTTGAAGAAGGCAGTTTGCCACCACCTTCTCACAGGGCAACTGCGGATGGGCAATAAATGCTGGGCCCAGCCGGCCATGTCCCATGAGTGAGTTAAAAAATTTATACCTGCAGCAGTCTTTCCAGAAACTTTGTGATTTGTTAGGCAAACAATAATAAGCAATGACAACAGAATTTTGTATTAGATTCTGAAACATACTTCAAACTCACAAGAAAATGTTCTCGGGGGTGAGATGTTACACCGAGAGCAATTCTTTTGTCTTTGAAAGAAGTCGTACCCCAAGGATGCGAATTCACAGCCCACAGCCTGAACACTGCACATCTTCCATCATGTTAAACATAATCCCCGCTCCCCCCACCAGTTCCCTCTTGGAATGTGGACATTTGTTCACAAAAGTCGTTGCTGAAACAATGTAAGTGTTACTTTCTCTGCATTCTACCTCCTACTTATCAAAGTTCCGAAAAGGCCGAAAATGTGAATGAAAGTCAAGAGAAACAGCATTTTACAAAGCGAATAGCAGACTGAAGTCACTGGAAGAATGCAGGGGAATATGTCAGTCTAATTGACCAGGCCTTTCCAGTGAGAACTATTTATTTGGGAGAGAGCAGTAATTCATTCTGGCTCGGCAGTCACTAGTTTCCACTGCAGAACGTTCTCATTTAAGTGTCAGAGCTGAGGTTGTGCATGATACAATCGAAATGTTTTTAATGGTGATTGAAGACGGTTCCCACTGCTTGTGGCAATGCTTGGGTTTTCAGGGCGAACTCATGGCAAGGAGATCAGAACAGGAGCCTTGTTATAAAAGAAACTCTGCCTCCTTCGAGCTAAACTTTAAGTCACCCCTGCCACCATAGCCATTCAGTCTGGCTAATTTGGGGAAAACTGATATTATAATTAGTGATCTCAGCAAGGGCCTAATGCGCAACTTGAATCCTGCCCTGAATCTTGTAGTAATTAATGCAGTGCTGGCCGGGCACGCCACAGGCACTTTGCTGCGTGCTCACAAATCCACCCCCCCGCCGCCAACAGCCTCCTTCTAAACAAGCATGATTAGGTTACTGCTCCTACCAGACTGCCCTGGACAGGTAGACTATAAGTAGTCTGTTTTTTTTCCACACGACCAAGAAAATTATCATTGTGGAACTGGCTGGCAGCTATTAAAGGCTTGAATATCACCTAAAAGGAACTTGTTCCTGACCTTTCTACAGCAGCGTCGCCGGGGTTATTTTGAGAGGAATCTCTTTTGCCCTCCCTAGGTTTCAGCTCCTGCTTAGGTTTCCCACTTGTTGTACGGTAACTTCAAACAATTGCCTCACACCTGCCTGAAAACATCCTCTAAATGTTTAGAATGTAACCCAAGACCGATTTCCTTCATCGAGCTGTTCACTGAAAAAGTTGCAAAATTTCAGGTGGAGGGGACAGTCCTCACAAGAGAACATACTTTCAAACCTCCCTCCCACCAATTTATTTTGCTTCCTCCCCTCACTCTCGCTGCACGAGCACCTTCGATCAGCTCCATTTTTTTCAGTGTTGAACAGAATTGGTGGGATATTGTAGGGTAGGGAGTGCAGTTTAAGGTCAATTCGAATGGAGTTGACACAGGCTTAGAGCCGGAGTTTGCAAACTCATTCATTTTTACTGGGCTTCGCAGAAAGCATTGGTTATGTTTTGACAACACGGTCACCCCCAGGTTTTGTCCTCTGTGGTCACTGAAAATACTGCGCATTTCCAAGTTGTGTTTTAAGCTCCTTATTTATTGCAGCCTCGGCATAATGTCCCCGATTTTGTCATTCGTGGAAGAAAGATCTCTAGCCCGAAGGATAATTAAGCACCAGCCTGTGGATTAATCACTGACTTTAGGGCACATGAACCAGATTTTAACTCATTCTTGTCAGATACCTTATTTTTCCAACAACCCTTTCATTGTCTTTGCAGTCTGCATTCAAGATGCTGAGGGTTAAGGGTTAATCTACTTTCAAACTGTAATTACCAACAGAAGCAGTTGACATTAGTTTTAAAAATGGATCAGTAAAAAGTGCACTAGTTTTATTTGTAAAGGAACCTGATAGGTCTCTCTAATTTAGCAAAGTCCTTGTCAAACCCAATGTCTATGCACTTAAACAGATTTTAAGTCTGTGCCTGTAGCATTTTCCTTTCAGACAGAGCATCCTGTCAAATGGTAATAGTCTTTATGCTGTAGTCAGACTGTGGAGAAACAGTATAACTGTTCTGAGAAACAACAAGCAACGGCCACGTTTCACTCAATGGCAAGTTGGTGAGAGAGCATTAGCTATCTGTAACTCGGTAAGACTTACACTCTGCTTGCTGCATTGCACCCAAACATTTAATTAAAGAATCCAAATGAAGCAAGCAACATACAAGTGAGTATTTAAAACACTATCAGAGATATGAAGCTAAAGAGGTGGCGTGCATTTAATGTGTGAGAGATGAAGAAATCTTTTATCTATTTCATTTACAAATTTCACCTTGATTTACGTTTCTCACTCATGTTACTTCTTAATACTCTGGCAATTACAGCCTTCTTTGTAACCCACCCTTTTATCCTTTCTGACATGCAAGAACCTACACTGATGACTGTCCCCTAACTTGTCCAAAAGACTGCTTTTCATGCATCAAGTATGAAGTGTTGAAGCATTTTCCAAGCAGGGCTGTCACCAGATGTACCTTCCCCTCCCCTCTCCTTCTCCTTTGCTGCTCTGGGCTCCTGAAGTTAACCGATAACCCCAATACTCTCCTGGTCAGCCTCCCTTTACCACCCTCTGCAAACTTGACCTGACTGAAAACCCTATTGCCTGTGCCTTAGTGCACTATGGGTCCTGTTTACCCATCCGATTCACATTGTTCTCCAGTCTAGCAGTACCTTGATTTGAAAATTCTTATCCTCATTTTCAAATTTGCCTGTGGCCTAACACTTCCCTGTTTCTGTAAATCCCTCCAACACCTTCCAAGATATCTCTAATTCTGGCCTCTTGAACGTCCTCAGTTCTAATCACTTCACTATTATGGATATACTTACAGCGTGGAGCCCTAATCCCAAAATATTTCCACCTCTCTCTTGCCAGATGTCCTTAAAGCATTATTTATCTGAAGAAGGGCCGGAAATGTTAACACAAATAGAAATTGCTGGAAAAGCTCAGCAGGTCTGGCAACATCTGTGGAGGGAAATCAGAGTTAACATTTTAGGTTGAGTGACCCTTCCTCAGAATGTTAACTCTAATTTCTCTCCGCAAATGCTGTCAGACCTACTGAGATTTTCCAGCAATTTCTGTTTCTTTTCTCTTAATAATCTATCTACTTGTTTAACATGGGTAGTGCCAGCAACATCAGCATTTTTAATCCATTTCCAATTGCCCCCGGAGCTGACTAGCTTGCTAGGCCATTTCAGAGGGCAGTTAAGAGTGAACCACATTGCTGCAGGTCTGTAGGCCAGACCAGGTAAGGATGGCAGATTTCTCACCTAAAGGACATCGCCAGATAAAACAGCTTTTTACTGCAATTGATGAATCTTGCTGCAACCACATCGCAGAGGCTAGCTTTCAATTCCAAACTTTATTAGGTAAAGTTAAACCCCACCATGAATTGAACCTATGATGTGATAATGGGAACTGCAGATGCTGGAGAATCCAAGATAATAAAATGTGAGGCTGGATGAACACAGCAGGCCCAGCAGCATCTCAGGAGCGCAAAAGCTGACGTTTCGGGCCTAGACCCTTCATCAGAGAGGGGGATGGGGTGAGGGTTCTGGAATAAATAGGGACAGAGGGGGAGGCGGACCGAAGATGGAGAGAAAAGAAGATAGGTGGAGAGGAGAGTATAGGTGGGGAGGTAGGGAGGGGATAGGTCAGTCCAGGGAAGACGGACAGGTCAAGGAGGTGGGATGAGGTTAGTAGGTAGGAGATGGAGGTGTGGCTTGGGGTCGGAGGAAGGGATGGGTGAGAGGAAGAACAGGCTAGGGAGGCAGAGACAGGTTGGACTGGTTTTGGGATGCAGTGGGTGGAGGGGAAGAGCTGGGCTGGTTGTGTGGTGCAGTGGGGGGAGGGGACGAACTGGGGTGGTTTTGGGATGCGGTGGGGGAAGGGGAGATTTTGAAGCTGGTGAAGTCCACATTGATACCATTGGGCTGCAGGGTTCCCAAGCGGAATATGAGTTGCTGTTCCTGCAACCTTCGGGTGGCATCATTGTGGCACTACAGGAGGCCCATGATGGGCGTGTCATCTAAAGAATGGGAGGGGGAGTGGAAATGGTTTGCGACTGGGAGGTGCAGTTGTTTGTTGCAAACCGAGCGGAGGTGTTCTGCAAAGCGGTCCCCAAGCCTCCGCTTGGTTTCCCCATTGTAGAGGAAGCCACACCGGGTACAGTGGATGCAGTATACCACATTGGCAGATGTGCAGGTGAACCTCTGTTTAATATGGAAAGTCATCTTCGCGGTGTGTGGAGGTGCCGGCGCATGGCTGCGAGTGTCTGTTTCAGGACTCGCAGGGAGAAACGATTCTCCCTCCCCCCACTGCACCACACAACCAGCCCAGCTCTTCCCCTCCACCCACTGCATCCCAAGCTGCACCTCCATCTCCTACCTACTAACCTCATCCCACCTCCTTGACCTGTCCGTCTACCCTGGACTGACCTATCCCCTCCCTACCTCCCCACCTATACTGTCTCCACCTATCTTCTTTTCTCACCATCTTCGGTCCGCCTCCCCCTCTCTCCCTATTTATTCCAGTTCCCTCTCCCCATCCCCCTCTCTGATGAAGGGTCTAGGCCCGAAACGTCAGCTTTTGTGCTCCTGAGATGCTGCTTGGCCTGCTGTGTTCATCCAGCCTCACATTTCACTACCATGAATTGAACCTATATCTCCAGTACATTAACCTGCGTCTCTGAATTGCTAACTCAGTGATTTGCCATTACCCTACCATCCATGATCATGTTTTTGGTTGCTTGTCTTGATGTCTCAGTATAAAGATAAATTACACACACTGTTTGATGATTATTCCTGTGAACAGTCTGGGATAACTCACTGTGTTAAAGTTGCTATATAGATGCATGTTAGAGTCATGGAGATAAACAGCATGGAAATAGATCCTTCGGTCCAACTTGTCCATGCTGGCTAGATGTCCTAAATTAATCTTGTCCCATTTGTAAATATTTGCCCCATATCCCTCTAAACCCTTCCTATTCATACACCCATCCAGATGCCTTTTAAATGTTGTAATTGTACCAACCTCCACCACTTCCTCTGGCAGCTCATTCCATGCGTGCACCACCCTCTGTGTGAAAACATTGCCTCTTAGGTCCCTTTAAAATCTTTCCCCTCTCACCCTAAACCTGTGCCCCTCTAGTTTTAGACTCCCCTGCCCTGGGGAAAAGACCTTGTCTATTCACCCTATTCATGTCCCTCATGGTTTTATAAACCTTTGTGATGTCAACCCTCAGCCTCTGACACTCCAGGGAAAATAGCCCCAGCCTATTCAGGCTCTCCCTGTGGCTTGTACCCTCCAACCCTGGCAACATCCTCAGAAATCTTTTCTGAACCCTTTCACGTTTAACAGCATCTTGCTACCTTGATCTCAGATCAGCAAGCTCAATTGAAACCAGGCCATATCCAGTTGGTAAGGTTCACTTCAGCAGTGGACTGAACCCATTTCCACTGAGGTACTGTTAACACAATAAGTACAGCCCATTGTTAGAACTATGGACATTTTCCAATGACAGTGCAAGCCCATTTTTACCTAACTTAATTTATTTATGCAAATAGAATCTGGTTAGCATAATTCATTAATAGGTTCCTCCTAACTGTTCACCAAACATATCCTTCATATTGCAGATAAAAGTCTATATTCCAATTAACCTCATTTACATTCACAAATTAGGTGTGTTCAGTTAATTTATCTCTGTGTTATCCTTAATCTCATAAACATTGTGCTCTTCCAAGTTGGCTAAACATGCAATTTGCAGTTTTTAGCCAATGGGTTCAGTTGATGTTACAATTTACCTCATTTGTATTAAGTAAATTCTGCTTTTTGGGCTAATTTTTTTCATATTTTTTTCCCTCCCTTTCCCAGGTGCAGCAAATGTCTGTGGTTCGACAGTTCCATGTCACTGGCACTCTTCCGAATTGTTCACTTTCCTCCTGTTAGTGGGGACGGTGAATGTTGACAGCCTGATCAAAGATGGACTTGAACAATGGCCCTGAGCAGGAGGCGGCCATTCAGCCTCTTAAACCCATCCCAACCTTCAATTCGACCAGAACTGATCTCTTTCTAAATTACTCCTCCCCAAAATAACAAGCTATCATGTCATTGAGGTCTACAGGAAAAACCTTTTAGCCCATCAAGTCTATGCCAGTCAAAAACAACCATCAAACTATACTAACCCCATTTTCTAGAACTTTTGGCCCATTGCCTTATCTGCCTTAGCATTGCAACTCCATATCTAAACACTTCTTCAATATTCTGAGTGTTTCAGTCTCTACTACCCTTACAGGCGGTGAGTTCCAGATTCCCACCAACCTCTGGGTGAAAAAATTGTTCTAGCCTCCTGGTCATTGATCCATCTGTTAACAGGAAATGTTTCTCCCTATCTATGCTGTCCATGCCCCTCATCATTTTATACATCTCAGTAATGTCCCTTTCAGTCTCCTCTGATCTAAGTAAAGCAACCCCAGTCTGTCCAATCTCTCTCCATAACTGAAACTCTCCAGCCCAGCCAACATGCCGATCAATCTCCTCTTCACCCTCTCCAGTGCGATCACACACCTCTTAGAATGTGGACAGAGATAATGGGAACTGCAGATGCTGGAGAATCCAAGATAACAAAGTGTGGAACTGGATGAACACAGCAGGCCAAGCAGCATCTTAGGAGCACAAAAGCTGACGTTTCGGGCCTAGACCCTTCATCAGATAGGGGGATGGGGAGAGGGTTCTGGAATAAATAGGGAGAGAGGGGGAGGTGGTTTGAAGATGGATAGAGGAGAAGATAGATGGAGAGGAGAGTTTTGGTGGGGAGGTAGGGAGGGGCTAGTTCAGTCCGGGGAGGACGGACAGGTCAAGGAGGCGGGATGAGGTTAGTAGCTGGGAAATGGAGGTGCGGCTTGAGGTGGGAGGAAGGGATAGGTGAGAGGGAGAACAGGTTAGGGAGGCGGGGCTGAGCTGGGCTGGTTTTGGGATGCAGTGGGAGGAGGGGACGAGCTGGGCTGGTTTTGGGATGCAGTGGGGGGAGGGGACAAGCTGGGCTGGTTTTGGGATACAGTGGGGGAAGGGGAGATTTTAAAGCTTGTGAAGTCCACATTGATACCATTGGGCTGCAGGGTTCCCAAGCGGAATATGAGTTGCTGTCCCTGCAACCTTCAGGTGGCATCATTGTGGCACTGCAGGAGGCCCAGGATGGCCATGTCGTCTGAGGAATGGGAGGGGGAGTGGAAATGGTTCGCGACTGGGAGGTGCAGCTGTTTATTGTGAACTTGCTCCTGAGATGCTGCTTGGCCTGCTGTGTTCATCCAGCTCCACACTTTGTTATCCGAGAATGTGGATTCCAGAAAGGCACACAATTTCCATCTTCTCTGTTTAAACGATGTTGTTCAACAAAGGAACATAAAGCAAACTCAGGGCATTCTGTCTCTCAATCCTGTTCTTCCAGGTAAAACCCAAAAGAATTGCAGATGCAGTAAATCAGGAACGAAAACAGAAGTTTCTAGAAAAGCTCAGCAGGTCTGCGTTCCGAGGAAGGGTCACTGGACCCAAAACATTAACTCTGATATTTTCTTCACAGATACTGCCAGACCTGCTGAGCTTTTCCAATAACTTCTATTTTTGTTCCTGTTCTTCCACGTGCTGCATTTTATTTAATAGTATTATCTATTTTAGTTCCCTTTCTTAGCATTGCAGTTTCCTCCCTGCTTTATTTAAAACATAAAAAGTTGCATAAGATTGGAAAATGGTCAGAGGAGTGCAAATTTAAAAAATGCATCTATGTGGTGCCTTTCATAACTTCAGGACATGTAAGACACTCCCAGTGACATTGAACTTTGTACAATGAAGTGTAGCTGTGTTAAGCAAACACGTGCCCTGTTCAATTTCTGTTGGATTGAGGCGCAGATTCTATATAGAACATAGAACGTTACAGCACAGTACAGGCCCTTCGGCCCTCGATGTTGTGCCAACCTGTCATACCGATCTCAAGCCCATCTAACCTAAACTATTCCATGTACGTCCATATGCTTATCCAATGACGACTTAAATGTACCTAAAGTTGGCGAATCTACTACTGTTGCAGGCAAAGCGTTCCATTCCCTTACTACCCTCTGAGTAAAGAAACTACCTCTGACATCTGTCCTATATCTTTCACCCCTCCATTTAAAGCTATGCCCCCTTGTGCTCGCCATCACCATCCTAGGAAAAAGGCTCTCCCTATCCACCCTATCTAACCCTCTGATTATTTTATATGTTTCAATTATGTCACCTCTCAACCTTCTTCTCTCTAATGAAAACAGCCTCAAGTCCCTCAGCCTTTCCTCATAAGACCTTCCCTCCATACCAGGCAACATCCTAGTAAATCTCCTCTGCACCCTTTCCAAAGCTTCCACATCCTTCTTATAATGCGGTGACCAGAACTGTACACAATACTCCAAGTGCAGCCGCACCAGAGTTTTGTACAGCTTCACCATAACCTCTTGGTTCCGGAACCCGATCCCTCTATTAATAAAAGCTAAAACACTGTATGGCTTCTTAACAGCCCTGTCAACCTGGGTGGCAACTTTCAAGGATCTGTGTACATGGACACCGAGATCTCTCTGCTCATCTACACTACCAAGAATCTTACCATTAGCCCTGTACTTTGCCTTCCGGTTACTCCTACCAAAGTGCATCACCTCACACTTGTCTGCATTAAACTCCATTTGCCACCTCTCAGCCCAGCTCTGCAGCTCATCTATGTCTCTCTGCAACCTACAGCATCCTTCGTCACTATCCACAACTCCACCGACCTTAGTGTTGTCTGCAAATTTACTAACCCATCCTTCTACGCCCTCATCCAGGTCATTTATAAAAATGACAAACAGCAGTGGACCCAACACCGACCCTTGCGGTACACCACTAGTAACTGGTCTCCAGGATGAACATTTCCCATCAACTACCACCCTCTGTCTTCTTTCAGCAAGCCAATTTCCGATCCAAACTGCTATATCTCCCACAACTCCATTCCTCCGCATTTTGTACAATAGCCTATTGTGGGGAACCTTATCAAATGCCTTGCTGAAATCCATATACACAACATCAAGCGGTTTACTCTCATCTACCTGTTTGGTCACCTTCTCAAAGAGCTCAATAAGGTTTGTGAGGCATGACCTTCCCTTCACTAAACCGTGCTGACTATCCCTAATCAATTTATTCTTTTCTAGATGATTATAAATCCTATCCCTTATAACCTTTTCCAACACTTTACCAACAACTGAGGTAAGGCTCACTGGTCTATAATTACCAGGGTTGTCTCTACTCTCCTTCTTGAACAGGGGAACCACATTTGCTATCCTCCAGTCATCTGGCACTATTCCTGTAGACAATGACGAGTTAAAGATCAATGCCATAGGCTCAGCATTCTCCTCCCTGGCTTCCCAGAGGATCCGAGGATAAATCCCATCCGGCCCAGGGGACTTATCTATCTTCACCTTCTGAAGGATTTCTAATACCTCTTCCTTGTGAACCTCAATCCCACCTAGACTAGTAGCCTATATCTCAGTATTCTCCTCAACAACATGGTCATTTTCTAGAGTGAATACTGTTGAAAAATATTCATTTAGCACTTCCCCTATCTCATCTGACTCCACACACAACTTACCACTACTATCCTTGATTGGGCCTAATCTTACTTTTGTCATTCTTTTATTCCTTAAATACATATAGAAAGCCTTAGCGTTTACCCTGATCCTATCCGCCAACAACTTCTCATGTCTCCTCCTGGCTCTTCTGAGCTCTCTCTTTAGGTCTTTCCGGGCTACCTTGTAGCCCTCAAGTGCCCTAACTGAGCCTTCACATCTCATCCTAACATAAGCCTTCTTCTTCCTCTTGACCAGAGATTCCACCTCCTTTGTAAACTACGGTTCCCGCACTCTACAGCTTCCTCTCTGCCTGACAGGTACATACTTATCTAGGACACTCAGGGGCTTTTCCTTGAATAAGCTCCACATTTCTAATGTGCCCATCCCCTGCAGTTTCCTTCCCCATTCTATGCTCCTAAATCTTGCCTAATCTCATCGTAATTGCCTTTCCCCCAGCTATAACTCTTGCCCAGTGGTATACACCTATCCCTTTCCATCACTAAAGTAAACATAACAGAATTGTGATCGCTATCACCGAAGTGCTCACCTACTTCCAAATCTAACACCTGGCTGGGCTCATTACCCAGTACCAAATCTAATGTGGCTTCACCCCTTGTTGGCCTATCTACATACTGTGTCAGGAAGCCCTCCTGCACACTCTGGACAAAAACTGACCCATCTATAGTACTCGAACTATAGTGTTCCCAAGTCAATATCTGGAAAGTTGAAGTCCCCCATGACAACTACCCTGTCTCTCTCACTCCTATCGAGAATCATCTTTGCTATCCTTTCCTCTACATCTCTGGAACTATTCGGAGGCCTATAGAAAACTCCCAACAGGGTGACCTCTCCTTTCCTGTTTCTAACCTCAGCCCATACTACCTCAGTTGACGAGTCCCCAAACATCCTTTCTGCAACTGTAATACTGTCCTTGACCAACAATGCCACACCTCCACCCCTTTTACCATCTTCTCTGTTCTTACTGAAACATCTAAATCCCAGAACCTGCAACGATTCCTGTCCCTGCTTTATCCATGTCTCCGAAATGGCCACAACATCAAAGTCCCAGGTACTAACCCATGCTGCAAGTTCACACACCTTATTTTGGACACTCCTGGCATTGAAGTAGACACACTTCAATCCAACTTCTTGCTTGCCGGTGCCATCTTGCTTCCCTGAAACTTTATTTCGGACTACCCTACTCTCAACATTTTCTATAGTTGAACTACAATTTTGGTGCCCATCCCCCTGCTGAATTAGTTTAAACCCACCCAAACAGCCTTAGCAAATTTCCCCCCAGGGTATCAGTACCCCTCTGGTTCAGGTGAAGACCATCTTGCTTGTAGAGGTCCCACCTACCCCAGAAAGAGCCCCAATTATCCAAGAATCCAAAACCCTCCCTCCTGCACCATCCCTGTAGCCACGTGTTCAACTCCTCTCTCTCCCTATTCCTCGCCTCACTAGCACATGGCACGGGCAACAAACCAGAGACAACAACTCTGTTCGTCTTAGCTCTCAGCTTCCATCCTAGCTCCCTGAATTTCTGCCTTAAATCCCCGTCTCTCTTCCTACCTATGTCGTTGGTGCCAATGTGGACCACGACTTGGGGCTGCTCCCCCTCCCCCTTAAGGATCCCAAAAACACGATCAGAGACATCATGTACCCTGGCACCTGGGAGGCAACACACCAACCGTGAGTCTCTGTCGTCCCCACAGAACCTCCTATCTGTCCCCCTAACTACGGAGTCCCTAATGACTAATGCTCTGCTCCTGTTCCCCCTTCCCTTCTGAGCAGCAGGGACAGACTCTGTGCCAGAGACCTGTGCCCCACTGCTTTCCCCTGGTAAGTCGTTCCCCCCCAACAGTATCCAAAACGGTATACTTATTGTCGAGGGGAATGGCCACAGGGGATCCCTGCACTGCCTGCCAGTTCCCTTTCCGTCCCCTGACCGTAACCCATCTGCCTTTTTCCTGTACTTGAGGAGTGACTACCTTCCTGTAACTCCTCTCAATAACCCCCTCTGCCTCCCGAATGATCCAAAGTTCATCCAGCTCCAGCTCCAGTTCCCTAACGCGGTTTTCAAGGAGCTGGAGTTGGGTGCACTTCCCGCAGATGTAGTCAGCAGCAACACTAGTGGTGACCCTTACCTCCCACATTCTGCAGGAGGAACATTCAACTGCCCTGACCTCCGTTCCCATTATTCTAAATTCCCAAGGCTTATTAAATAAAGAATAAAAAATAAACCTGTTACCTTCCCAATCAGGCACCCAGAACCTTTTATTTTGGTCAGAGGAGGAGGATGGGTGGGAGACAGTACCCGGGTAGTGTTTCGGGTAACGCAACCTCACAAATATACTACCTCACTCACTCACCAGACCCGTCTCCGCTCCTGCTCACGAGGTAAGCTTTTTAACGATTCAAAAAACAGTGTCTCACCGGCTTCCCGACAGGCCCCTGCTCCGAGCTCCCGCTCGCGCTGCTGCTGCAACCAGAAATTCTATCTGAGTTTGACGATATTTTAGTTACTCTGACAACATATCTCCATCCACTGTTACAAACAGTTAACAGTCACTGGATCTGGACGTCACCAGCAATACATGAGGCCCCAGTGCACAAGAGAGAGCCTCAGTTTACACAGAGGCCAAGTGAGGGAAGCCTTTGGTGAATATTTGATCCCAATTGAAAGGTGGCTGTACAGTTTGTTTCTGAGCAGAAGTGGCGTCCAGTTGGCAGTTTTTATTTGGCCCGCTGAATATTGTCTTAGTGTAAGGCAGCTCTTCGTTATGCAAGGATCGATGGCAATGAGAATGTGGGATTTAGAAGCAAGTCAGGTTTATCCAGCCCCTCGAGCTTGTATTAAAGGCATGCTAATCTCCCAGCTCAAATTGACTCAACTGGTAGATCTCTATGATCCCCAGATCAATACATAGGATGGAGTCTTGGAGATGAAAACCCTGCAGTTATTTAAGAACATCTTGGGTGCTTGATTGACGGGGACGAGTATGAGCTTAGATTGGATTGAGGAACACTGACACAATTTAAATACCTGTTAAAGTCAGCAGTGCCAGAGAGAAATCTGGATCAAGATAAAAGCAACTTTTATTTTATTCATTGATGGGATGAAGGGCCTCATTGGCTAGGCCAGCACTTATTGCCCAGAGGACAGTTGACAGTCGACAGTCAACCACATTGCTGTGGGTCTGGAGTCACATGTAGGCCAGACCAGGTAAGAATGGCAGCTTCCTTCCCTAAAGGGCATTAGTGAACCAGAGGGGTTTCTCTCCAACCACTACCACCACCCCCCCCCAACAATCAACAATGATGCATGTTTATTATTAGCCTGTTAATTCCAGAATTTTATTGAATTCAAATTCCACCACCTTCCATGGCAAGATTCGAAGCCAGTTCCCCAGAGCATTATCTGGGTCTCTGGATTAACAGGTTATTGGTAATACCACTAGACCATTGCTTCCCCATGCAGACACTGGGAGAATGTACAAATTACATACAGACAGTCACCCAAGGCTGGAATCGAACCTTGGTCCCTGGTATTGTGAGGCAGCAGTGCTAACCACTGAGCTACCGTGCCACTCCATAACGCAACCCAGCAACTCAACAATAAATTGCTTAATTGAGTTCCACCAGGGAATCTTGGTTGCTGACATCATTCAAGCCTTGTTCCAAACATGGACAAAAAAGCTGAAATCAAGAAAGAAGGTAAGAGAGACTGTCCTTGACGTCTAAGCAACATTTGACTGACTGTATTGTTGGAAAGCCTTAGCAAAACTGGAGCTAAATGAGATGAAGCTGGATTCTCCATGGGTTGCAGTCAAACCTAGTACAAGCATGGGTGGAGATAACAAAGTGTGGAGCTGGATGAACACAGCAGGCCAAGCAGCATCTTAGGAGCACAAAAGCTGACGTTTAGGGCCTAGACACTTCATCAGAAAAAATGCATAGCATAGGATCTGATGAAGGGTCTAGGCCCGAAACGTCAGCTTTTGTGCTCCTGAGATGCTGCTTGGCCTGCTGTGTTCATCCAGCCTCACATTTTATTATCTTGGATTCTCCAGCATCTGCAGTTCCCATTATCTCTGATAGCATAGGAGGATGTGGTTTTTGGAAGCCAAGTGTCTCAGCTCCAGTGCATCTCTGCAGGAGTTCCTAAGGGTAGTGTCCTAGGCCCAAACATCTTCAGCTGCTTCATCAATGACCCTCTCTCCATCATAATGCCATAAATGGGGATATTTGCCGATGATTGCACAATGTTCAGCGCCGTTCACAACTCCTCAGACACTGAAGCAGCCCGTGTTCAAATGCAACAAAATCTGGGCAATATCCAGGCTTGGGCTGACAAGTGGCAAGTAACATTTGTGCCACACAAATGTCGACAATTACAACTTCCAACAAGAGATAATCTAATCATCACCTTGATATTCAATGGCTTTATCACCACTGAATCACCTGCTATCTGCTGGTTAGCATCATTTGGAAACTGAGCTGGATTAGCCACATAAATACTTTGGCAACAGGAGCAGGCCACAGTCTAGGGATCCTGCAGCAAGTAACTCCCCTCCTGACTCCCCAAAGCCTGTCCACAATCTACAAGGCACAAGTCAGGAGTGTGATGGAATACTCCCCACTTGCCTGGATGGGTGCAGCTACAATAACACTGAAAAGGTTTGATACCATCCAGGAGAAAGCAGCTACTTGATTGGCACCATATCCACTCTCTCCAACGCCAACACTCAGTAGCAGCAGTGTGTACTATCTACAAGATGCGCTGCAGAAACTCATCAAGTTTCTTATGACAACACCTTCCAAACACAGAACCTCTATCACTTAGAAGGACAAGGGCAACAGATACAAGGGAGTGCCACTCCCTGCAAGTTCCCCTCTAAGCCGCACCCCATCCTGACTTGGAAAGATAATGCTGTTCCTTCACTGTCACTGGGTCAAAATCCTGGAATTACCTTCAGGAGACCATTGAGGTTGTCCCCACACCACTTGGACTGCAGCGGTTCAAGAAGGCAACACATCACCACCACGCTTTTAAGGGCAACTGAGGGACAGGGGCAATAAATTCTGGCCCAGCCAGTTATACCCATGTCCCATATGTGAAGCAAACATAATGAAACAAAAAGGAGCTGTAAACAGATTTTGTACTGAACGTGACTGAGGCAGTGGGAGCAATCAAAAAGATAGAGTGATCAAAGGCTGGTCAGACATGGAATTAAAGTGGTGTCTGACTGGGAACAGAAGACAGAATTGCAGAGAGAGCATAGACAATCAGCTGATTGGTTGGTCTTTAATGGCTGCTCCAATTTAGAGAGGATAGCACAATGTACTCAAATGCATGTGGAGGAAAGAGTTCAGTTACTGCTGTCAGCTTCAGGAGGGGTGTTTGTGGCTGTGGACACTGTGTGGTTGGTGGAGGTGACTCACTATGTCTCCTCCGTTCTCGCTGCAGGGGTTTAGTAGAGGGTGGAGGAAGTGAGTGAACACGCGAGAGGTAATGGTCCGACTAGGTTAGACTCTGCTGCAAGCCCACAGTATACGGGCCCCCATCAGAGAGAGGTAAATCAGTGCAGCATCCGACAGACCTGGGCAGGCAGGAATCTAGGTGAATTAAAATCTTCTTGCAGAAGAGCATTACTGGTTGGCTTTCCAGCTGTCAGAGAAGATGCTTGAAAGCTGTACCATCAGCACACTACCGCAAAGTGTACTGACGGGATGTTTGGAGAACCCGCTCTCAGGCTCAGCCTTGTCACATTGAGGAACCAGGCATGTCAGTGGATGGCAAGAACATGTGGTTCAGTCTCCCTGTCATTCTTAGACTGGCATTGCATGCCTACTCTTAGCTGCTTCAAAATTATATTGGGACAGAATGAAGAGTTGCATTTAAATAGTGTCTCATGTGGTATTTGGTCAGCTCAGTTGGCATTTTCTGTAGAAGGGTCTAGACCTGAAACGTTAGCCTTCCTGCTCCTCTGATGCTGCTTGGCCTGCTGTGTTCATCCAGCTCTACACCTTGTTATCTTAGTTAGCAGCATGGCTGGGTCAAAATACAAAGTGAAGCCAACAGTGCGGGTTCAGTGTGAGGCAGCTCAGTGGCTCAGTGGTGCCTCACAGCACCAGAGACCTGGCTTTGATTTCAGGCTGTGGATACTCTCCTTGGGAGGTTTTGCCCATCGTGTCTAGGGATGTGCAGGTCAGGTGGATTAGCCAGGAGGAAATGCAGGGTTACAAGGATGAGGTCCAGGGATGGGTCTGGGTGGGATGCTCTTCAGAGGGGCAGTGCAGACCTGATGGGCCAAATGGTCTGCTTCCACACCATAGGGATTCTGTAAGAAAATTCCAGTGGCAGCTGAGGTTACCCTGAAGGACTCTCCATCTCAACCTTACCCCTCACTTTAGGCATGGTGACCCTCAGATTAAGTCACGTTGAGTTGCCTCTCTCGAATGAGTGACCAACTTGATGTGTGGTGTGTTCTTTATGTTTGATTTTCCTCATAGCAATGTGGAGATGTCACCAGACATGTAAATACATTACATCGTGGGTTCTGTACAATGCTTTAAAACTTTACAACTGGGTCCTCCAATGTGGGAAGAAGCCTCCAACTCTACATATGTTACTGAGGTACCTCAAGACCCTGAGGAAGTGTGGGTGTGAGCACAGCTGTAGTATTTACCCAGGAAGTCAAACATTTACCCCAGCTTGGATTGCTCTGTGATAGATCTGCACCACACAGACTTGAACTGTTTGCATTGTAACTTGCCTGGTTATTTACACAGATTCATCCCAAGTTGTTCACAGCTGGTCTTGACGTTCACTGAGTCACAGAATTCAGAGTCAATCAGCTGAGGATCAGAGCTCTCCATAGCCACACTAACAGTCAGCCTCCCACATGGAAGTAGCAGGGGTGAGGGGGTGATCACTGTTGTGGGGTGGGGGAGTGAGGGAGTGAGGGAGTCGTCAAGGGGGTGGGGGCTTGAGGGAATAGTCACTGTTGGGGTGTGGTGGAATGAGGGAATGGTCACTGTTAGGGGGTGGGGTCACACAGAGAGTGAAGGAGTGAGGGAATGGTCACTGTCGTGGGGGGGAGTGAGGGAGGGGTCACTGACAGACAGTGAGGGAGTGAGGGAATGGTCACTGTCATGGGGTGGGGGAGTGAGGGTGGGGTCACTGACAGGGAATGGGGGAGTGTGGAAGGGGTCACTGACAGAAAGTGGGGTGTTTGAGCTGATGTGTTTACACTAAACAAAGAAATCCCCATGGGATAACGATTTATTGTTGACACACAGCCTGGGAATGTTTAAACATGACAAAATACAGCATCTACTGCTCTGACAAAGTGGGGCTGAGTTAAACCCCCCCCCCCCCCCCCCCCCACCACCCCCTGACTATCGTACTCTCTGAAGGGCCAATTGGATTTCTGGTGGCCTGCATATTCCTGACAGAGCCAGGATCAGAAGGGGCAGTGAGAGTTGTAGAGTTGGATCCTAACGTAGGAAGGTAGCAGCAGAGTGGCGATCTGACTGTGCTTGCCTAATCCTTGAAGATTTAGGCGCATGTCTCGACTCTTAGTTTCTGGAAACCTTCTGCTCTTTGTTGGCTGTTTACTCATTTCTGAGTCAAACCCCAGTCTTAACCAATTGAGCACCCACCAGGCACCAGATTCTTCGAATCAAATACAGAACAATCAAACTATTGAACAGTCCATCTCTTTCACGCTTGCAAAGAATGACATCAGTTGAAGTAAGCATGATCTGAGATAACAAAGTGTGGAGGTGGATGAACACAGCAGGCCAAACAGCATCTTAGGAGCACAAAAGCTGACGTTTCGGACCTAGACCCTTCATCAGAAAAGGGTCTAGGCCCGAAACGTCAGCTTTTGTGCTCCTGAGATGCTGCTTGGCCTGCTGTGTTCATCCAGCTTCACACGTTGTTATCTCGGATTCTCCAGCATCTGCAGTTCCCATTACCTCGAAGCATGATCTGAGCCAGTTCAATACCACCCTCACTAAAATCAGTGTAAAATTACTGCAGATGAAGAAAATGCAATTTGCAGTGTCTAATGCAACATTGGATAGGCAGACATTCTACCCATTATGTGAGTATGCATGAATTAGTTCGCAGTAGGGCTGGAGACAGTTGTCCTGTTAGTTTCCCAGTCAATACAACGTTCATTGGCCTTAGAGTGCTAAAACGTTAAGTTGAAAAAATATTGTTATTTAATTTTTTAAAAAATTGTTTCACATTATTCACCCCAAACTCTCTTGCCCTTCAATTACTCTTTCTTTTGAATTCAAGTCAATAAAGTGAAGAATTTAAGAGTTCTGATTTGACTTCAACTTTAGTTTCCTTACTCCTTGTCCATATTTTTAACCCAACCCCCAAGCTCTCAATCCCTCACATTAAGTGAGCAAATAATGTCACTGTAGGTACGAGCTGAGCAGAAACTGTGGCTTCAGCAGCACGTAGATTGGAAAAGGTTCAAACCGAGGGTCACAGAGAGGTCAGAAGCAAAAGTGCTCTAGAGGATAAAGGAAGGAGTAAAATGTAAGAAGCCTGTGATCACAATCAGACATTTTGAGACACACAGAGATGAATTTCTCATGTTTTGGACCCTGGGCACATTTGTGTTGACAGTCAATGACTCTCTGTGTGGAAGCAGGCCATTCAGCCCACAAATTCTCCTTAATAGCATCTCACCCAACTCATTCCCCAATCTCTGCAATTCTCATGGCTAATCTGCCGAGCTTACACATCCCTGATACTTATGGGGTAAACTTAGCATGGTCAATCTATCTGCCCTGCACTTCTTTGGACTGTGGGAGAAAACCCATGCAGACACAGGGAGAACATGCAAACTCCACGCAAATAGTCGCCTGAGGGTGGAATTGAACCTGGGTTCCTAGTGCTGTGAGCCACCTTGTCACCCCAATAGTGTATCAGTTATGAAAGCTTCCACCTTCCCCCTTTTCTCGCCACCCCCTAACTCCTCACAAGCCACCAATGCTGCTGTGTGCAGGGCTCCCCATCATGATGCTGAAGCCAGGTTTCACCAGTGTGCTTAAAGTTCTGCTGCTGTTCTCATTGACAACCACATCGTGCAGAGAACGAGGTGTTTGCGACCGAACACCGAAACCCCAACACTGCAACAATAAGAATCGGCATTGAAACAGCCCCTTTGACTCGGTAAAACATCTCAAAGAGTTTGCGAGGAGCAACCACCAACAAATTTCAACACTGAGCCACAGTGGAGATTTTAGGACAGATCACCAAAAGATTGGCCATAGAGGTACATTTTAGGACAGACTATCAAAGATGAAGGATTTTTGGGAAGGAAGCCCAGAGCTTGAAACCCAGGCAACTGAAAACATGGCCACCAATAACAGAATGATTAAAATTGGATAAATCTCTGAGAGCTGCATCAGGTTGGTGGAGGTTATCCACATATTTGGGAGAGGGCCAGTGCTTATAGAACCATGAAAGGTATTGATGGTTTGCATGAGGACTCACCCACACTTGTCGGCTCCATACAGTCATCCACAGGGCCCTGCCCTTTGCAATCTGAACATGTCCAGGTACTGCCCCTTTTTCAATTGGACAAAGTCTCAGGGTCAACCAATCCCCGTAGCATTTTGTCAACCAGTTGGAGTTGACTCGTCTGGTTTGAATCTAACTTAAAGCTTAGATATTATCTGTTCCCTGGCGCAGCCTCCATGGCGATGCCTTGTGCAATCTGTGCCCACTTGCCACTCTTCAGCACCTCTACTCAGGCAATACAAATTGTTCCCTTTGAGATTTGGCATTGCAATTCTGTCCTGATGAGTGCAAGATGAAAAACTTCAACAATATGTCTGCTTCCTCCATACTTCTCAAGTGTTGTATGACTAAGTGCCTACCTCATTGTAATATAGCTAACAAAGCCAGATTTCTAGGTGTTGTTTTTATGCTTCAACGTTAACCCTACTTTTTCTTAAATGAATGTTCAAGGTGGTGATAATTGCGAGGTTGTTTAAATTACGGGCAGTCCCTGGATTGTGAACAGGTTTTGTTCTGAAGTCTGTTCACAAGTTGATTTGTATGCAAGGACAATGTAAAATAGCTGCTCATAAGTACAGGAAATGTTTGTGTATCAAGATCCTAGAATTACACCCCTGTATGTGAGCATGTTCATAAAATCAACGTGTAAGTCGGACATTCATAAATATTCGTAGAGTTGTACAGCAGGGAAACAGGCACTTCGGTCCAACTCCTCCATGCTGACCAGATAAGTCACACTTGCCAGCATTTGGCCCATAGCCCTGTAAACCCTTCCTATTCAGATGCCCATCCAGATGCCTTTTAAATGTTGTAATTGCACCAGCCTCCCCCATTTCCTCTGGCAGCTCATTTCCGTAAATACACCACCCTCTCTGTGAAAAAGTTACCCCTCAGGTCCCTTTTTAATCTTTCCCCTCTCACCCTAAACATGTAGTTGTGGACTCCCCTACCCTGGGAAAAAGATCTTGGTTATTCACCCGATTGGGAAACCCACAGCATCGCTGAATTCTAGTCTCTCGTTGCCAGCTTAAAATGATAGCAGGGAGAAGAAATTAATATAAAATATTTATAATTACTCCACAAATTACCCAAATCCCTCCCAAAATAATATTAGTCAAATGATGGAGTTAGAAATCATCACAGTTGGTCATGTGCACTGATTTATATTAGTCTTCAGGGCCCTGATCATAACTCAAGACTTATTTCATCACTTGTAAGCTATCCAGTCTCCTATATATGTGGAAACGTAAATCATGTCTCACAGTGGGTCATGACATCTCCACTGTGTACTAAACCACTATATTGTTTCTTTAGTGCTCTGTATCAATATTTTTGAACATGCCTAACAATTAAGCAGACATTGCTGCTAAGTATATTAGGTTTCGCGAAAGCAGTCTGCAGGCCTAAAGCACAATTGAGAGGAAACTACAAATTATGCAGACTCTACTAACTAAACTTGTAAAAGAAAAATGATATTTCATTGTCAAGTGACACCCCCAATCTCCATTGTACGCCCCTAAATGCCTTCCCCCCTCAAGCCTGAGATCAGGTAACCCATTGCACAGCAGGGACCACGGGTCAAATGTTGCCAGTGTGAATCTGGAGCCTATCTTCTTAAAAAGTGGTTCACGGAACCTTACAAGGAGAATCAAGATATTTAACTTGCCACTCATCATTACACTGTTAGGAAGTATCCAGTGTTCTCCAGCTCTTTTCTCACTGCATACAGAGTCTGGCCCTTTGCTGCTTGTGGCATGATACTTTGCTCTACACTGGCTCTTCGGTAAAGACATATCTCAGTGTCATAATCTCCCCTTAGAGTCAAAAGATTGCAAGTTCACGTCCCACTTGAGGGCCCGATCCATAAACACCCTGCTCCCCTTCTCCTGAGGGAAAGGCCAACTCTTCAAATGAATGTATTGGATCCTCACTGTGAAGTAATAAGCTGTGTCAGACCACGATGTGCCGTTTGCATTTCTTCTGATCTGGGAAAATTCTAGGGTAATGCTCGCGGTCAGTACAGTGTTGAGGGAATGCCTCACTGTCACGGGTTCCAAAATGTCCCAGAGGAAGAGGCAGTTTTCATGTGGCAGTGAATGTGTAGTTTGAAGCTTGTCTCTGAGTTGAATCTGATGGCCGTGACTTTGTAAGCAGCCTCAAACAGAACAATGGAGATCAGTGGCTAGGGGACAGAGTTTGTGACAGGGTTCGTAGACAATGTATTGATTCTTCCCAATATTCAATGGGACAAAATCTCTGCTTATTCAATACTGAAAGATGGTTTAGGGTGTGTTGTATGCCTCTGTGTATGTATATCACAGAATCCCGACAGTGTGGAAAGAGGCCATTAGGCCCACCAACTCTCCAAAGGGCATCCCGCCCAGACCTAGCCTGACTCCTTATTTCCCTTGGCTAATCCACCTAGCCTGCACATCCCTGGACATTATGGGACAATTTAGCATGGCCAATCACCTAAGCTGCACATCTTTGGACTGTGGGAGGAAACCGGAGTACCTGGAGAAAACCCACACAGACACGGGGAGAATGTGCAAACTCCACACAGACAGTTGTCTGAGGATGGTCCCTGGCACTGTGAGGCAGCAGTGTTAACCACGGACCCACTTCATATGGGCCAGCATGGTGTATATGTGTGCATGTGTGCATCTAAGCAAATATGTGCGGAAATAACCTGTGTAGTTTGAGATCTATTGCTTCTGTTTTCTCAGATATTGTATTTAAAATGATCACATTTCTCTTTTAGCATCATTGAATGAAAGCACACTGAAGGAAGCCATTCAGCCCATCACTTCTGCACCATTCCCCTCTAGCCTTTCACTATGGATCTGCAAATGCCCATGAATATACCCAATACCCTTTGGAAAGTTAGCACTAAATTTGCATCCAAAGGTGACTACAAGCCTAACCTTAACTTTGAAGGTCAATAAACTCCCCTTGCTGCCTGCTTGTTACTCATGCTGTAGATCTTGATATGAGCAGGTATCTGATGTTGATTTTAGCCCTGTTCAATCTCCTTTCATTTCATAGACTTGCGTCTCTCTGTATCGCATTAAACTGGGAATAGTCACAACTTTGTTCACCTGGACCACACAACTGAACATTCCAAACAGATCTGGTTACGAGTTAATACAACTAAAATATTAATTATATTAATTTATAGTAAATTATATTCCAGATGTGAAATTTTGCCAGAGTTACTGCAAATTTCTTTCCAACATGCCGTAGGAATGACTTGACAAGACAATGTGTTAGAGTATATTTGTTGCAGCATTTGGGCAAGTCTCTTGGCAGAGCCATTGAAATAGATAAGGCTTGTAAAGTTAACAACTAGTCAGGAGCTTTCGAAGGATGGAGTGCTATAAAGTAGGTACATTCAATCAGTATAAAAACAGGAGGTAGGATTTGTAAAGTTCATATTACCTTTCTGTTCCTAGAGAAACAAAAATCTACGGTATGAACTCAGATTCTGGGACAATCCTGAAAGCAGAAATAGTGCCAGAGTTTTAATTAAAAACGGTGAAAATAGTAAAACTATTAATGCTGCTGTGCAGATTGGTGAAGTACTTCTGTTTATGTTAGTGTTAGACTGACTTCTAACCATTCAACATATTTCAGTGATTAACTAAAGACCCATACATTGATAATCTCTGAACATTGCAAAACACTTCATAGCCCCACAGGGCAGCACGGTGGCTCAGTGGTTAACACTGCTGCCTCACATTGCCAGGGACCTGGGTTCAATCCCACCCTGGGGTGACTGTCTGCGTGGAGTTTGCACATCCTCCCTGTGTCTCCCACAGTTCAACAATTAAGTGGATTGGCTTTGCTAAATTTCCCAGGGATCTGCAGACTAGGTGGATTAGCTGTGGGGAATGTAGCAATATAAGGATTGGATGGGATGCTCTTCGGAAAGTTGGTGTGGACTGAATGGTCTGCTTCTGCACTGTAGGGATTCTATGAACCACTGAAGTATTTTATGAGCAACATAGATAGGAGCACTGTTTCAAAGATCACTCCCTGTGTTCCTCCACCACAGAAATTCAGAAGGTCAGGAAAGCTATTGACTACCACCTTCTCAAGGGCAATCCTGTCATAATTGATGCTGCCCCTGAGCTGTCCAAATGGCAGCTGTCATCCAGAATCTGCTGATCTTCACCTGAAACCGGCAATGGGAATTAGGGGGATGTCCAGGACGTGGTTCTCAACATCTTGGTGAATGCCACGTTCTGAATGTTGCAGTGGAGAGCCCGATTTAACATTGTTGTATGAGTGAGCTAGAATCTCATCTTATAAAAGTGTAAGTTTGCTACACACTCTCAACCTGAGCTCTCAATCCAGCCCCAATAAACGCAACTGCATACAAACCCCTCTCATACAACCAGTCATCTAATAGCAACTACATTATAAGAGGCTATCTTCACATCAGCAGCGACACATTAGGGAGCAATATGCTGCTGTCATTGGTGTTCTCTGAGTTGTCATCTCCCTGGCAGTGCTAATCTTTGACTGACACTTGCTGAAAGCTGATGAGACTTTGTAGTAAATTGACTGGGATGTACTTATCACCATTTTGTACCTCATTGCTCAAATTTGCTGTTAGTAACAGCAGGACTGAATATCCTGTTTAATATGAGCAGGATCTACTCTATAATTACAACTAATTCTTTGAACACCTTGCTACTCCTATGTAAGTCAGACAATGGATTTATTTACTTATTCAGTAAGGGTTATGGAATCCTGGCTGGGCCAGGATTCTTTGCCCATCCCTAGTTGCCCCTTGAGAAGGTGGTAGTGGGCTACCTTCTTGAACAGCTGCAGCCCATGTGCCATGGGTCAATCCACAACACCGTTATGATTTTGTCCCAGTGACATTGAAGGGACAGTGACATATTTCCAGCTCGGGATAGTGAGTACCTTGGAGGCGGATCTTACAGGGGCTGGTGTTCCCAGCATCTGCTGCCCTTGGTCTTTTAGATGGTGGAGGTTGTGCATTTGAAAGGCGCTGTTGGAGGAGTTTTGACAATTTGCTGCAGTGCATCTTGGAGAAGGTGCACACTGCTACCCCTGGTGCTGTCGGTGGAAGGAATGAACGTTGGTTTCCTTTCAACCTGTCACAAAAGTGAACTATTCCTCCTTAGACTTCTCATCTTTTCTACAGTGTGTCAGAAGGTATCAGCCACAGAGTATTGCTTTGGGGCAAGTTGTTTGGCAAAGCCATTGAAATGGATAAGGCTTGTAAGTCTAACAGAGTGATCTTCTTCAGTCCCACCCCACTGTCAGGAAGCTGCACTCAGCTGGATACATTCTGACCCATCTATCTGTAGAAAATCATAGTCTTCCCTACACGTTCTCATTCCTACAGTTAGCTCTATCGTCTCAGGAGGACCTGACTTTGACCCTTTCTATTTCTTATGTACATGCTCAACCCCTTCCAATATTATTCAAAAGCTTAGTGTCACTCTTCACATGAACACTGACAGAACCCAGCTCTATCTTGTCACTACCCTTCTCTGTCTTTGAGTTGTCAGACTGTTCATCTGAAATTCAATCATAGACCTGGCAAAATTTCAGTTAAATAGCTATTGGGAAAGTAGAGGTCGCCTTTTGACACCCCGAACAGAATCTGTTTCCACGACACAGCCTCCATCCGTCTGCTTGGCAATGCTTTGTGCTGAAACTTTGTGCCATGGGGTAGGCGTTTTGGCCATTGCTGTGTCATCTCCACAGTTGTCCATTGATCCAGCAATAACCTGATTCAATTCTGCATTAGAGATAATGGGAACCGCAGATGCTGGAGAATCCTAGATGACAAGGTGTGGAGCTGGATGAACCCAGCAGGCCTAAGTTGCTGCTTGCCCTGCTGTGTTCATCCAGCTCCACACTTTGTTATCTCAACTCTAAATTAGCCCATTTCCTTCTGAAACTGTCATTCAGAGCTTTGTAACCTCTCTACAAGACCTCAGCCTTCTGCAACCTATACTTTGTTAATGTGCAGTCTTCAAAACTCTGCTTCCTATCCAAACCCACAATGAGTCACATTCACCCACTACTCCTGTTTCCCATGCCACATTGGCTTCCTGTTAAGCAACACCTCTACTTTAAATTTCTTGTCCTTTTTAAAAAATCTATTCATGATTTCAGCCCTTGGTATCTCCGTAATGTCCTCTCTGCCCAACGACCCTATGAGATCTCTGCGTAACTCCAATTCTGGCCTCCTGCAGATTCCCAATTTCAATTGATTCACCACTGGGGGTGTTTCTTTAGCTGTCTGAAGCTCTGGCATTCCCTCCTTAAACAGCTCCATTGCCTGGACATTTCTCTTTGAAAACACTCCTTTAATTCTTTTGGTCACCTGCTGATATATTTCCCTAGACAGGTAACTCAATATCAAATGTTGTTTGATGACAAACCCTGTAAAATGCCTTGGGATATTTTACAAAATTAAAAGTGCTTTATACATTCAAGTCCTTGTTATGGATAGATGTTCTGAACATGCAGGTTGACCTGGATGGTGTACAGCCTTTTGAGCGTTGGTAGAGCTGCATCAGAAAAAAAATTATCATGGACAGACTGGTCCTTCAGCTACTGCACAGCCAACCAATGCTCATTTTATCACTTTTATAGCGAATATAATGAGGTAAGCCAGGTATTCTATGTATCTCATAGAATATGACTTCCCTGATTGGGACTGTTAATGTAGTCCAATCGGGGAGCCCTGGCTGACAGACAGAAACAGGAGTGTCAGAGGATCCATTCATACCAAGAGTGGGCTCTGAGGAAACAGAGAAATGTCACGTACTGTGTAAATAAAGGGTGACCTGATGATGGGATAGCAGCCTCTGTGGAGTTATTTCAAAATTTCAAAAGAGCCTTTTTTTGCATCAGTTGTCAAATTTCCAAAAACTGAGAATTACTTTGGTGAAAGGGATAACTGATTGGTGGTGAATTCAAAGCAGGTTTTCTTAATTTCAAAAATACGCTTCAGTTGTAATATTTTTTTCGGTGAAAACACAGAAGACTGAAACCTGCCACAGGTTCAGTCTCAAGGTAGGCATTTTTGTGAAACTTTGCATGTCGAAGTTTTTCTAAAAGTCTGTGTTTGGAATTCTCCAGGTGTGGAGGTGTTAAATCATAAGCAGAGGCAATCTGTTTTTTTTTTCAGTGAGTAAGTTATATTCCTAATCAACCTGTTACAGAGCTGTCATGACCCACCTCTGGAGCAGATCCCCTGGCTCAGCGGATGGGACACAACTGACTCCACCAGTAGATTGTGTAATGAGTAATTAAGTCCAGGTGGAATGAGTTCGAATGGTATATATAAGTAATTAGACAGTTGTGTACAGGCATTGCAGAAAGTAGGTTGGAATTCTGACATTCCTCGCTAGAGCTTCAATCCAGTTGCAACACAAAAAACGTTTTCTAGACATGAAAGGAAACTATTTAGATTCCCTTTAAGGCAACCTTGAATCATAACAGACTCTTGTTATATTTTGGCAAAAAATTTGAATTTAAAGCAGCTTTTCTTTTAATTTCAAAATTAAACTTTATTCAGAAAAGTATCTTTTTATGCATGCATACACAGTCCCTAAAGCAGTTTGGTTCTCTACAGTAGCATATGATGAAATAAGCATTACAGTGTGACTGTATCCAGCAAACAAACGCAAGGCATTCATTATTTGTACAGTTCAAAGCAGGTATGCAGCAGAAGCTTTAACCGTGATGGGGCATTTTTCAAGTTGCTTTTGATTTAAAGGGGCTGTCATTTACACCGATTCCTCAGGATGTGTATATATACACACACTCCGAAAACAGTAAACACATGCATGAACATTAGTGAAGGTACACCTTTTAATCAAAAAGAAAAAATCGGTCATCCTCTCCGGCACATCTCAAAGGGTTGTTTCACCTGAACTGATGCAGTTGCCTCGACTCAATCTGAAGTTAAACCATTGGCAGAGAAATACAAAAAGATATTGAAGGCATTTTCTGGGGGAACGAAACAGAAGCAAAACACTGATTCTTAAATGAGGCGACAGTAGGAGCTGCCAATGCTGGAGAATCTGAGATAACAAGGTATACATCTGGATGAACACAGCAGGCCAAGCAGCATCAGAGGAGCAGGAAGGCTGACGTTTCAGGTCCATTTCTGAAGAAGGGTCTGGACCTAAACGTCAACCTTCCTGCTCCTCTATTGTTGCCTGGCCTGCTGTGTACATCCAGCTCCACACCTCGTTATCTCTGGTTCTTTAATTCAGGTTTGCTGAATAAGGGAGTTATTTGGATTATGACAAGGCTCTTATGGTAGTGCCCCTACCTCTGAGGAAGGAGGCCTGGATTTAAGTCCCACCAGCTCCAGTGGTGTGTCACAACATTTCTGAATAGCTGCATTAGAAAATAACTGGGGTAGATGCAGGGATAAATGATAAAATAGCATAGGCACAGAACTTTTGTGGCACAGTGGCACTGTCCATATCTCTGAGCTAGGAGACCTAGCTAAATGGCTAAATGTGAGGTATTGCATTTTGGTACAACAAATACAGGTAGGGCTTATAAACTTAATGGTAGGGCCTTGGGTAGTGTTGTAGAACAGAGATGCCTAGGAGTTCAGGTATATAATTCTTTGAAGTTTGCCTTTACACATAAACAGGGTAGTTAGAAAGGCATTTGACAAACTTGCCTTTATTGCTCAAACGTTTGAGTACAGGGGTTGGGAAGCCATGCCAAGGTTATACAGGACATTGTTGAGGCTGCTTCTGGAATGCTGCATCCAGTTCTGGTCACCCAGTTACAGAAAGGATATTATTAAACTGGAGAGGGCTCGGAAGAGATTTACCAGGATGTTGCTGGATATGGAGGGTTTGAGTTATAAGGAAAGGCTGGGTATGCTGGGACTTTTCTCACTGCTGCATAGGAGGTTGAGAGGCGACCTTATAGAAGCTTATAAAATAATGACGAGTATGGATAGGGTTAATGGTAATTGTCTTGTCCCTGAGATGGAGGATTTCAAGACGAGGGAGCACATTTTTCAGGTAAGAAGAGAGATATTTAAAAACAGGAGGGGCAAATTTTTTTACACAGAGTGTGGTGTGCATCTGGAATGAACTTCCAGAGGGAGTGGTGGATGTGGGTACAGTTACAGTTACAACATTTAAAAGACATTTGGATGAGTACATGAATAGGAAAGATTTGGAGTGATATGGGCCAGGAGCAGGCAGATGGGACCAGTTTAATTTGGGATTGTGTTCAGCATGGACTGGTTTGACAGAAGGGTCTGTTTCTGTGCTGAATGACTTTCTGACTCTAAGTCCCACCTGCTCTAGAGGTGTATCCTACCAGAATGAGCAGGTTGATTAGGAAAATATCTAATACAAATTATGTGAATCCGAATGCTTACATGAATATAACCTGACGACCAGCTTCAAGAAGTTGGTTTCACTGATAAAAGTCTGATGTCAACTCCCCATCCCACTGTTACCGATTCTGGTGTGTGTGTGTGTGTGTGTGTGTGTGTGTGTGTGTGTGTGTGTGTGTGTGTGTGTGTGTGTGTGTGTGTGTATGCGTGTGTGTGTGAAAAGTATATTATTAAAACAACTCATTGCATCTGAATTAAAGTGACAGTTTGATGGATGATAAGCAAAGTACAATAGGAGTTGGTTTGCAGGCTTTTGAGCGAGGTGTGGGAATTTTGCCTTGCAGGCAGCTTGCATGGCAGCCCCATTGATCGTGGCTTTTGGTTGCATTTGTAAATATCCCCCCAGAGAGGTGTGGCTCATGGACCGAGGAGTCAGAAGATGAGGTACATACAATATTTAAACCAGTAATGACTGTACATTACAAAGAAAGGCACAGCAGTGAACTCTAAACTGTGCGGGATAAATCCCAGGGCTGGAGAAACTGAAGTTGATGGAGAACACCATTAGTGTTGAAAAGCCAGGAACTGTAGAAACCACCGACCTTGCTTTCCCTGACGCAAGCTCTCATACCTGTCACCTATAAATCAAAGCATTTTATGGTGCTCTAGTATTTACACTTCAATTAAAAAATCATAAAACTAACTCTCATGCACTAGGAAAGGAAAATACAAGCAGCAGCTACTGAAATAATTGTTAATCAGTAACTCCTAACAGGCCTGGGAGCCAGTCTGGAATTTGGGTGCTCAACCAAGCATTTACAGTTAAGCAAGGTAAGCCAACACAATGTGTGCTGATGACACGCATGATAATCACATACTAGTCTTCACAGTGGATGTGCGGTGGTTTAAGACGATTTGGATTCTACTGTTGAACAGATTAAACCTGCTCCCTTCCACAAAATAATAAAATGTGAGGCTGGATGAACACAGCAGGCCAAGCAGCATCTCAGGAGCACAAAAGCTGACGTTTCGGGCCTAGACCCTTCATCAGAGAGCCTGCATCCTCTCTGATGAAGGGTCTAGGCCCGAAACGTCAGCTTTTGTGCTCCTGAGATGCTGCTTGGCCTGCTGTGTTCATCCAGCCTCACATTTTATTATCTTGGAATCTCCAGCATCTGCAGTTCCCATTATCTCTCCCTTCCACAAAAGCCCATTCCACCAGGGCACAATCATTCATTGCATGCTCTATTGGTGCAGTGGTACCGTCCCTACCTCTGGGACAGGAGGCTGGGACCAAGTCCCACCTGCTCCAGAGTGGGCCATAACATTCCTGTAACAGGATGATTCAGGAAAATATCTCATTGATTGCACAAGAGGGACAAGGCCAGATTGCCTTTGCTTACTTGTTAACACCTTCACGCCTGGAGAATTACAAACAGAGACTTTTAGAAAACTTTTGCAGGCACAGTTTCACAAGAAGTGCCTATCTTGGGACTGAGTCTGTGGCAGGTATTGGTGTTGCCTGTTTTCACAGAAAAATATGATTGAAGTATATTTTAGAAATTAAAATACCCGCTTTAAGTCCACTTAACAATCAGTTTTACCTCTGGCCAATGTTTTTTCATTTCATGCAAGGTTTGGCAACTGATGTTAAAAAATTCCTCACATGAAATATATTGTGGAGAATTGTCTTGCGTGGTTTTGTAAAAACAAAAATTGGAACTATTCAATTTACTTAGGATGTATGACATCAAGTGGATGTATGAAATCTTTCGATGTTGTCTAATTAGTCTGTTCAAAGATATTATGACAATGGAGCAGGTGGGACTTGAATCCAGGCCACCGGGCTCAGAGGCAGAGAAACTTCCAATGCCCTGCAAGCGTCCCTCATTGTTGTCTATCATGGGGAAAATAGACTGTGTGTGTCACAAGATGAAGCATTTATTCATCTTCCCACTCTGACATTGGAGTTCAAATACAGCTCAACATTCTCTGCCGCAGGAAGCAGTTGAGGTCAAAACATTTCATGTTTTCAAGAAGGAGTTAGATATAGTTCTGAGGGCTAAAGAGATCAAAGGGCATTGGGAGAAAGCAGGAACTGAGAGGACTGAGTTGGATAATTAACTATGATCATATTGAATGGTAGAGCAGACTCAAAGGGCCAACTGGCTTCTATTTTCTATGTCTCGAAAACGGGAAACGGTGAGAAATATTGACGTAAATTGGAAAATAAATCAGGATTACTCCTCCCAGGTTTGTTAGTAAAATGTAAACATGATTTGAATTTCCATTAAAACAGCTTTTAACACACCCCTATTGATAAAGTCAAGGATCTCCTTTGCACTGTCAACTTGTCTTGTGACCTTCAGTGACCTATGCACACACACACAAGTCCCTCTGCTCCTTTCGCGTTGTACCCATTGTTGTTCACTGTCTCTCCATACTCCTTCTGCCAAACTGAGTCACTTTCCAAAGTACTTCATCTGCCACCCAATCACCCATTCCACCAAATAGTAACAAAAACCAAAGCTGCTGGAAAAACTCGGTAGGTCTGGCAGCATCTGTGAAGGAAAAATCAGAGTTAATATTTTGGAATGGTGACCCTTCGTCAGGACCAAATAGTAACTTGTACCTTGAAAGACATCCAATCAAGTGTCATACCCAATGTGTGTTATGAAGTAAACTGTGGCAACAGACTGTGACAATTCACTCCCTAATGACATTGTCAATGTACCGACAGCGCATGGACAGCAGTGGCTCACCTTCTCATGGGATGGGAAATGAATGGTGGCCCAGTCACAGGCATCTATATCCAATGAGAGAAAGGTAAGGACTTGTAGAACTGGGAGTAATATATTAGAATGAATGGAGGATTGTTTGAAACACAGGGTAAAAAGAATCAGGATAGACAGAGCTCAGGCTCAGATGTCTTGATAATTCACCGAAGTGATTCTTGATGAAAACTTAAGCATAAGTTTAAACGAATACTGGAATGCGATGTGATATTGTGTTTTCAATGTTATATTTAGGTGGGCCAAACTGAATTGAATTAATGCATCATCAGATTTGCTACAGTGACAGGAGATAGCAACATGGGTGGAGACCTAATCCCTGCCCATCACTGCAGAGAGAACTTCCAATGAAGCAAACTGTGTGAATCTCAAAGGCACAGCTTACATAGCAGCAAGGTAAAATGATAGCTTGTGCAGGGAGTCTGAGCTTAGAACTCAGCTGGTTTGGAATTGTAAAGTGAGCAGGCTCTCTAGAAATTAGAAGGACAGAAGCCAGATGTTAAACACAAACTAGTAAGCTCTCTTTTTTTCATTTAGAATCCTTGTTTAGTATTTCTGATGTGAAGTCATTAGTTATGAGTTTGTTTCATTTCCAAATACAGAAGAACAGAAGTCAAGATCCTATAGTCTATCTCTTGTTTCGGTACGAATTAGCAACTTGAAGATAGCCTCTCAGATGACATACATTGTGCAGCATGGCTAATATTCTGCTTTGAAATGTACAAAATTTAGTTTTACTTCGTAAACATGAACAGGAACTAACAATTGGAATCTTTATACGATAAAGAACTTATACTATCTTTAGAAAACTTTATTTTAGAACTCCTACTGTTGAAGATCCGAATTCAAATGAGCTCCAGTCTTCAAGTTGCTGTGAATTTGCTTGGTACTAACAGAGTTATAGAGATATACAGCACAGAAATGGACCAAGTTGTCCAATCCGACCAGATATTCTACATTAATCTAGTCCCATTTGCTAATAATAATTAGCCATACCATGTGACAGCTGACAGCTGCTTCATATTGAGTGTTGAAGTGTGACCTTGCCTAGCTTTTCATGGTTTGATCATTCTTCACTCAATACAGCCCTGAGTTGACTGTTTCTTCTGAGATAAACTGTCATGCTTTGAGGATAGGCACTTGGGGTTGAAAGGAGTGAGGTCTGTCCCACACTGAGAGACTTCACCCTGACTTTGTTGCAACTCTGCAGCTACCTTCCCTTTTGTTTCATTCTTAGGAGTTCCAGCAAACTCTTTTATTTACACGCTGTTGTACATTACTGATCTCTTGTAATTTCGCTCCCTTTAGAAGGTTACACCGTCCTCTCGTCTCAGATTCTAATGTTAATATTTTATCATTTTATGATGCTTCTTCGAATCCAGCTCTTTGGTCAAAAATTTGATCAGTTGTTCTGCTTATCTCACGACACGTCTTGGCGCCAAATTTTATTTGACAACTTTCCAGTGAAGTGCTGCAGGGTTAAAGGTGCTCCATAAGGCAAGTTGTTGTTGTAGTGGTAAGATAATATCTTTGTGAGTTTCTTGAATGTGTTTGGTAGACCATAACTGTTGCTTCTAATGTACTACTGAAGAAATAAACTCAGAAACTATTGCGTGGCTGCAAGATTTGGCAGTTTTGGATGGGATCTAACAACAGAGAGTTGGAAGCATTTGGAACTGTTTCAGCTGTTCACTGTTCCTTTGCAGAAAATGCTTCAGAAATCCCATGCAACCAAAACTGAAATAGTTGGGAAAACTCAGGAGGTCTGGCAGCACGAATGGATTATCCAGATGTTGTGGCTACATCTCTAGGTTTATCTTTCTGCCCAGTAAAAACATCAAAAGTTTGAAGAAGGGATAACACAGTGTGGAGCTGGAGGAACACAGAAGGTCAGGCAGCATCAGAGGAGCAGGAAAGTTGATGTTTCAGGTTAGGACCCTTCTTCATTTCCACGGAAGTGTCCCGAACCGGAACGTCAAGTTTCCTGCTCCTTTGATGTTGCCTGGCCTGCTGTGTTGCTCCAGCTCCGCACTGTGTTATCTCTGACTCCAGCATCGGCAGTTCCTACTATCTCTGAGAAAGCTTGAAGAAAGCCATTTTGTTTTCCTTCACCAGTTGCTGTTTCTTTTAACCAGTGGTGAAGGGACATTGTAGTTAGTGTGCTGAACAGCAGCACCTTCTGTGAATCTGGAGAAGAGAAACTAAAGAACAGAAAATCCAAACAAGCAAAAGGACCATTTCCCTGTGGATTCACCAGTATTTTTGTAATGTTGTACAGGACATTGTTGAGGTCTCTTCCGGAGTATTGCGTGCAGTTCTGGTCGCCCTGTTATGGGATGGATATTATTAGATAGGAGAGGGCTCAGAACAGATTTACCAGGATGTTGTGCGGATGGGGGGTTTGAGCTATAAATATAGGCTGGAACTTTCTCTGCTGGAATGTAGCAGGTTGAGCGGTTTACGAAATCATGCGGGTCACAGATAAGGTGAATGAAAAAGGTCTTTTCACTGCAGTGAGAGAGTTCAAAAGTAGGAAACATACTTTTAAAGTGAGAAGAGAAAGATTTAAGCAGAGCCTGAAGGGCAACTCTTTTACACAGAGAGTAGTTTGTGTGTGAAATGAACTGCCAGAGGGGGTGGTGGATGCAGGCACAGTACAATGTTTAAAAGACATCCGAAAAGTACATGAATAGGAAAGGTTTGGAAGGATATGGGCCAAACACAGGCAGGTGGGACTAGTTTTGTTTCGGAGCCTAGTCAGCATGGACTGGTTTGGCCAAAGGGTCTGTTTCGGTGCTGCATGACTCTATGATGCTATAATGGGGGCAAGTGGAGCAATGCACTAGCTCCTGTAAATTCAATCCAACATCTACTCGTTCCCCTTTGTCTACCTCATTTGCTCCATATGCAAAATTAAACCCCAAATAAACATGACCATATTCCTGTTCATAAAACAACATTGACTTGTTCTGATTGCACAGAGATTTTTAAGTACATTGTTAAGGCTCCTGTCATCATCGAGTGTAATCAGCAGAAAACTGTGCCCAGCCCAATGCTTTCTCTCCCTCTTCTTTTACACTGGTTAGCTTCCAAACCTCATTGACCTTTCTAGAATGAAGAGATTAAAGCAATCATCTCATGGCCTTGTTCGCTCCCAAGAACAACTCGTAATATCTGTAGAATGCATGTCCATTAAAGTCAGCACATTCAGTCAGTGGGCCATTGTTTGTTATCGGTGGAATTAGCGTATAATTAGCAAGGCAGCAAATATGTTTTAAAAAAAAGGGCACCATTTATCAAGCCAAGTTGTCTTCCCTTATGCTAGCAGTTTTCGCTGTAATTAGAGTGTTTAATCTTTCAGTACAATCCAAATGGAACAGGCAAAGAACTCCAAGAAATTTTCATCCATCTTTCATTGTCATGCTAGAGGGTCACAGAGTCCGACAGATTGACCATTGACCCACAGCGTATTCTTCAATGAGAGATTGGAACTGAAGTATTCCAGTTAGCCCTTCAAGCCTGTTGCAACATTTAATCAGTTCAGGGCTGGTCTTCTACTTTGAGTCTACTTTCCTGCCTCAATTCTCTCGGTAGGGGCAAGAGTCAATTAGTCTCCTTCCAGATTATTCTCAAAGGCTGAGAATGCTCAGCTCGCCAGCCTAGTCCCACCTGCCTGTGTCTGGCCACATCCTTCCAAACCTTTCCTATTCAAGTACTTATCCAAATGTCTTTTAAACATTGTACTGCATCCACACCCCCTCTGGCAGTTCATCACACACAAACTACTCTCTGTGTAAAACAGTTGCCACTCAGGTACTTCTTAATTCTGAGAATTCTGAAGATACACAAGCCTCTGAGTGAAGGGAGTGCTTCTGATTTCAGCCTTAAACATTCCTCACTGGGGTCTATAATCCCCACCGTGACGTTCCCCAGTCAGATGTGACAGCCTCTCAGCTGCCAAGCCTTTGCACATTGCAATGTGTAATGGAGTCCCCTTTCCTGCTTCTAAACACCAGGCAATCGAGTTCCACTCACTCCAGCTGCAGGAGTCCTTGCTGGAGTGATTCACGCTATCTTTTCTTCACAGGCACTTCGTCAGGACCCAGCTCTTGTGACTCCTCCGGTTTGATCATCTCTCTGGCATGATCGATAAGTCCGATATGTGATTGGCTACCCTTACACATCATAAGGCTTGTAAACTTGAAGGATTGTACACTCCCTGTCAGACCTTGACCATCCCCTCTGTGGACTTCTGATGGATGCTCTCCATGAGCCTTCTCCATTTTGCTCAATAAATAGCCAGGGGTCGGTATGATGTTTGACCTGTTCAGGAGTTTTTGAGGACATCCCTGAAGGATTCCCTCTGTCCGCCTGGGAATCACCAGCCATCTCCACTTTACCGCTTCCCATCTCATCGTCCCCCAAACCTGCTTCTGCATTCTTCATGCAATCCACAAACAGGAGTGCCCTGGCATTCCCATTATTTCAGCCTGCTCCTGCCCCACTCAACTTATTTCTTACTATCTTGATTCTATTTCTTCCTCCTTTGTTCACTCTTTCCCAGTCACATTTGTGATTCTTCTGGTGCTTTACATTGGTTCCACAAGTTCCAGTTTCTGGTCCTATCTGCCTCGTCTTCCCCATGGATGTGCACTCCCTCACCATGTCCCGTCTCCTATCAGGATGGTCTGAAGATTCTCTGCTTCTTCCTTGAAAGGAGGCCTGAACCATCCCCATCCACCCGTTAACCCCCTTCACCTGGCTGAACTCCTCCTCAGTTTGAGCAACTTTCTCTTTAACTTGTCTCACTTTTATCAAAAGTGTGGCTATGGGTCCTTTGCTTTGGTTGTAGTTACGGCTGTCCCTTTGTGCGATTTTGTTTCAAGTTTATTCACAGGGTATGTGTGTAGCTGGTTTATTACACACTTCTAATAGCCCAGTGTGCAGTCAGGAATCAACCATGTTGCTGTGGGTCTGGAGTCACATGTAGACCAGGTAAGGATGACAGTTTCCTTTCATGAAGGACATTAATGAACGAAATGGGCTTTTCCCAAATAATTGGTAATGTTTTCATGATCATCATTGCACTCATCACTCCAGATTTCTCTTCAATACCAATTCCACCATCTGCCACAGCAGGATTTGAACCTGGGTCCCCAGAACATTACCTGAGTCTCTGAGTTAATAGTCTCTCAATAATACTACTAGGCCATTGCCAACATTCTTTATCCCAGTCCCACTTGGGCTCCTACTCACAACTCTTTCTCTAATACATTGATGAAGTCTTCGTTGCTGCTTCTTGGTCCAACCCGAAATGGAAAGAAAATGTCTCAATTTTGCTTCCAATTTCAGTCCTTCCCTCATCTTCACCCAGTCTATCTCTGATTCCTCCTTTCCCTTCCTCAGCATCTCTGATTCCAGTTCTGGGGGTATGCTGGTCACTGATATCCACTACAAACCCACTGACTACCACAGCTACCTGGATTACACATCCTCACAACTTGCTTCCTGTAAGGACTCCATCCTGTTATCCATCTCTGTTGTACCTGCTCTGATGATGTCTCCTTCCGCAAGGTTCCCTCTGATACTTTCCGTTTTCCTCAATGGAGGATCCACCCTGGTTGTAGTTGATGGGGTGGGGGAAGGGAGCAAGGGGTGTGTGGTTGAAGGGATAATGCGGGGGCACGTTGGGAAGCGGAGGAAACACACACATATGAGCCGGTGAAGTCTGGTCCTCACCGCTGTCCCTGTCACTAATCAGAATGCAACATCATGAAAATACCCCATTGCATATTACTGCTGAGTCCATATGTTTCAAATAACTTCTTATGGAGGTTTAAAAAGAAACAAACAGTTTGAAGTAAATCACTTGCTTCCCTGCGTGCTTACAGATAAAAACCAGTTTGCAAGAAATGAGTGTTGTAAAATGCCTACGAGCTGTGATGGAGCCCAGGAGCTTTGAATTTAATGAAAACTTCTCTCCATTCTATCAGCATGGCCCCTACTGGACACAGGGTATATTTTCCCCTTGAGTTAGGGGTGGCTTATGACAAATCATGATGTGGAAATCAATAGACAGAAGGCAATATCTGGAGATATACCCATATGAATCTGAGAGATAAATTATTGACCATAGGCATAGCCTGATCTCTTTTCTCAGAGTGTTTCTATCCCATCTCACTAACTATCTGAGAGAAAATCAAATATTTTGTTTGGGCTCCACTAATATCAGCAACTTTTACTATCTTAATGGTATTTTTATTGATTCTGCCCTTAATGGGAGCTGTATATATTTGATGTTGGTCATTTAAAGGAGATGTGAGTAATGCAGTTTCTCACCCAGCATCATAAAGCAGCCCACTGTCTGACAAGCAGTGTGAACGGAATATAAGAAGGCATTTAATCTACTGTTGGCTTGTACTTATCAGGAGGCGAAAGAGAGAGAGGGAGAGAGAGGAAAAAAAAATTAAAAATTAAAGGCTACCTTCTCACAGGTCTGAATCCCAAACAATCTGACCATCAACAGCCAGACAACAGAAAGGGCATTGGCAGGGTGACCTTGGCTGTGACATCATGTGCTGTTGGAAAAGAAATGAAGCCATTAGATTGAAAGACGGAGGGTTATAAATCAACCCATTTCCAATAAGCCACTGTGTTGGTCATCCATCAGTGCCAGGCAGAGAACACAGCAGACTATGGAGACATTGGAGCTACAAAAACAGAGACATAAACAATAATAATCCCAACTTGATATTTCAAACCCTTCAGGAAATTCAGTTACATATTCTTTTTTTTGTTTGTCAGAAGTGATATTTAAAGGTTGAGAAGTAATTTACGAGCAAAGTCGACGTGTAATTGCGGTCACGAGTACACCAGAGTGGGTTCATTAAATGAAGCTATCATCAAATCTGTATGATGTATAAACCATTTTAGAATGCACTTTTTTTTAAAAAATAAAAAATTTATAAACCATTTTCAAACACACTTCTTTACAAAAAGAAAATATGTGTAAATCATTTTAGAATGCACTTCTTCTGAAATTAAGAAAACGTATAAGCCATTTTAGAATGGACTTCTTTTAAATGAAAAAATGTATGTACCATTTTAGAATGCACTTTTTAAAGAAAAAGATTGTGTATACCATTTTAGAATACACTTTTTAAGGGAAAGATTGTATCAACCATTTTAGAAAGCACTTTTTAAAGAAAGAGATTGTGTATACCATTTTAGAATACGCTTTTTAAGGGAAAGATTGTATCAACCATTTTAGAAAGCACTTTTTAAAGAAAGAGATTGTGTATACCATTTTAGAATGCGCTTTTTTTGAAAAGGGAAGAAATTGCAGTCTTTTCCCAAAGCCTTTGTTTCATTTTTATTTGACAGAATGCCTAAGCAATTACTACGCCTCTGTTGAAAGCAACCCCACTGTAACAATAATATTTTCCAGACCTCCCCCCACCCACCTCACTTTCTCTGAGAATTACAGCTCCCTCCTTCACCCTCTGAACCGAACCTGTTGTCCTGCATCTGTCCATACTCTATTGCCTATTAGAGATGGAGGATTATCAGACACAGCCTCTCCCAGCTTGGCCCAGCCAGCTTAAAGATCCAGCCATGCAGGACTCCATAATCTAATCACGTTAGCCACAGACAAAACAACGTCAAGGCCTGAAGAAATCAAATTGTAAAAATAATGCAGCATAATGCAAAAAATGTGACAGAATATTGAAGAAATTTGATTAACGAAGATGTGATTACCAAAGCTAATCAACAAGCAATGCGCCTTGGCATCAACAGTATGGAGAGACTCTCATATAACTCCCTGTAACAATGGCATCAGAATTCCTGCCCTGAAGTCGGAGATCTATAACATAACTCTGTGTTTCTGTTTGCTCCGATAACATTATAAATGGAGTCATGTGAAATGCAGCAGCTACACACTAGAATGTGGTTAATTTTAAACAAATTGGTGCACATGCCATCGTTAACGATGTTTTCAGGCTCTGCATTTTAGGTTTGTATTTTTAAAATTCACTCGTAGGATGTGTGCCAGCGTTTATTGCCCCATCCCAAGTTGCCCCTTGAGAAGGCGGTGGTGAGCTGCCTTCTTGGACCTCTGCAGCCCATATGCTGTAGATACACTCACAGTGGCCTTAGGGAGGGAGTTCCAGGATTTTGACTCAGCGACACTGAAGAAACAGTGAGACATTTCCATGTCAGGATGGTGAGAGGCCTGGAGGGGTACTTGAAAGTGATGGTGTTCCCATGTATCTCCTGCTATTGTCATTCTCGATGGAAGTGGGTGTGAGTTTGGAAAGTGCTGTCTGAGGATCTTTGGTGAATTTCTGCAGTGCATCTTATAGATGGTACACACTGCTGCTATTCAGCATTGGTGGTGGAGGGAGTGAATGCTTGTGGATGTGGTGCCAATCAAGCCGGCTGATGTGCTGAATGGTATCAAGCTTCTTGAGTGTTGTTGGAGCTGCCTCCATCCAGGTAAGTGCGGAGTATTCCATCACATTCCTGACTTGTGCCTTGTGGATGGTGGACAGGCTTTGAGGAGTCAGGAGGTGAGTTATTCTCCACAGTATTCCTAGCCTGCTGTTGTAGCCATTATACTTATATGGCAAGTCCGGTGAATTTCTGGTCAACTGTAACCCCCAGGATGTTGATAGTGGGGGAATTCAGTGATGGTAAGGGGTGGTGGTTAGATTATCTCTTATTGATGATGGTCATAAACTGGCATTTGTATGGCATGCAAATGTTACCTTCCATTTGTCAATTCAAGCCTGGATATTGTTCAGATCTTGCTGCATTTGAACATGGGCTGTTTCAGCAACTGAGGAGTTGCAGATGATGCTGAACACTGTGCAATCATCAGTGAACTTCCCCAGTTCTGACATTATGATGGACGGAAGGTCATTGAAGAGGCAGCTGAAGACGGTTGGGCCCAGGTCATTACTGTGAGGAACACCTGCAGAGATGTCCTGGAGCTGAGATGACTGACCTCTAATAATCATGACCATCTTCCTTTGTGCCTGGTGAGTTTGCCCCCTGATACACAGGCTTCTTGATGCCACACTCAGTCGAATACACTCTTAACTTTGAGGCTGTCACTCTCACCTCACCTATGGAATTCAGCTCTTTTGTCCATGTTTGAACCGAGGCTGTAATGAGGTCAGGAGCTGAGTGGCCCTGGCAGAACCCAAACTGGGTGTCACTGAGCAGGTTATTTCCGGCTGGTGCTGCCTGATAGCTCTGTTACTGACACCTTCCATCACTTTACTGATGATCGAGAGGAGACTGATGGGGTGGGAATTGGTCGGGTTGGATTTGTCCTGCTTTTTGTGTGCAGGACATACCTGGGCAATTTTCCACATTACCGGGTAGATCCTAGTGTTGTAACTGTACTGGAACAGCTTGGCTAGGGGAGAGGCAAGTTCTGGAGCACAAATCTTCAGTACTATTGCTGGAATGTGGTCAGGGCCCATAGACTTTGCAGTCTCCAGTGTCTCCAACCGTTTCTTGATATCACCTGGAGTGAATTAAATTGGCTGAAGACTGGTGTCTGTGATACTGGGGACCACTGGTGGAGGCTGAGATGGAACATCCACTCGGCATGTCTGGCTGAAGATTGCTGTGAATGCTGATGTCACTTCCATCATTGAGGATGGGAATATTTCTGGAGCCTCCTCCTCCAGTGAGTTGTTTAATTGTGCGCCACCATTCACCACTGGGTGTGGCAGGACTGCAGAGCTTAGATCTGATCTGTTGGTTGTGAGATCTTTGTGTGAGTGAATATAGTATGTGAACGTGTACATGAATCTATATGTATAATTAGGTATTCTTTTTCTTCTTTTAGACTTTACCAACTCTCATATTCCTGACTGGCTTTCCATCTTCCAAACTATCCTGAATTAATTCTTTGCAGCCTGTGTTCTGTTATGTATCAAGTCCCATTCACCCAAAACCCCATCCCCCAAATCCCCTATACTCACTGACCAACAGTGTGGGAAATACATTCCTGTTAAGGTTCTCATCTTTGTTTTGAAATTGCTCCATGGCCTGATACCCTCCCTATTGTCCTCCAGGCCTACAGCCCCCCATGGTCTCCAGCCTCCTCTAATTCTGGCCCCCAGTTTATCTCCAATTCTCTTTGCTGCTCGTTTGGTGTTTGGGTCTGCAGCTCCTGTCTGTCTCTTACCTTTCTCTGGACCATCTGCAAAACCCAATTCTTTGACCTAATATCCTAACATTTACCTTACCTGCTTCAAGGTCCAATCACCCTTGGTAGTTGCTCCTGCGAAGCATCCTGGGACATGTGATTATGATAAAGTTGCTAAATGAATGTAAATGGTTGTACATGTTGGACACTGGTGATGATGTTATCAGTGAGACACACGGGTGTAGTTGGAATAGATTCACCAAGAAAGCAAGTGGTGCCTGACTGACGTTCATTCCCAACTTTATCGGCAAGAATGCTCCTATGGAATTCATGACCACAGAAAGCAGTCATGGCCAAACCAATGTATTATTTCACGAAGGAGTTGGATAACGCACTTGGTGATAAAGGCATCAAAGTAGACAGGACAGAAGTGGGAACAGGCTATTGAGGTCAACCAAAGTCATATTGCTCGGAGGAACAGGCTCAAAGGGCTGAATAGCTTACTCCTGCTCTTACTGGCAAGGCCTGGAAGGTAAATGCAGGTTGAGTGGGTGGATGTAGATGTGGGGGTCAGTGATCAGGTTTTTGTGGATGATGAGCAGGATACTCCAGCTGCCTTTGAGCTCATAACCAGGTAAGTGGAAAATAAATATTGATTTACCTTTTTGAGAGCCTCCAGCAATAAGCTGGTGTTTTTGGCTACCTCAGGAACAGGAAGAGCTAGTAATATCAGGCTTCCATTGGGCCCACCACTTGCATGGGCATTGAATGGATTTCAATAGGCAATCCTATTTCAGAATAGGATTTAGAGGAATGCCTATACCAACTTGGCAACTGGGGACCTTACCCTAGGTACAACTTTGAGAAGAGACTGATGTCGGTGAAGTGAGGTCTGATTTGCTTTTGTCCCCATCTTCTGCTCGTAGTTATTTCTTTTCCCTGGTTACTGTCCGATCCAGAACCGATAAGTAAACACAGGGGTAGAAATCAGGCCCTATTGTGCATTTTTATTCACTTAAGGGGTGAGGGTGGTGCTGGCTAGATCAGCATTTATTGCCCATCAGTTGGGGGTCAACCACATGCTGTGGGTCTGGATACACATGTAGGTCAGCTTCCTAAAGGACATTAGTGAACAACATAGATGTCCCACTTCTAAAGAAGACTCTTTTTCAGCTTTCCTGCTCCTGTGATGCTGCCTGACCTGCTGTGTCCCTCCAGCTCCACACTGTGTTATCAGTGAACCTGGTGGGGTTTTTCTCCCCCCACCCCCCAACAATTGGCCATGGTCATCATCAGACTTAAAAATCCTGATTTTTATTGAGTTCCAATTCCACCATCTGCTGTGGCAGGAATTGAACCCAGGTCCCCAAAAGCTGGGTCTCTGGATTAATAGTCCAATGATAATACCCTTACACCAAGAGGAGGTGTGACCAAAGGCTTTATCAGGGCACAGTGTCCCAGATTGCTCCAAACGGCGTGTTACAGTCAGCTCCCAGCACGCCCCTGATTTTGTGTGAAATAGGAGCTTGTGCAGAAGTTTCAGCTCACTGCTCTTTAATGCAGTAATTCCAGCTCCTACTACAACCAGGGCTGGAGAGGAACTTTATTTGGAACTTGTTCTGATGGGATAGACTGCACTTAAACCGTGTTAAGGGCCAGTGTCCTGGCAAATCGAATAACTAGGGCTGAAGAGAGACCTTTAAACCAGTTAGAGGGAAGAGAGTTTGGGAGTGGGGAAGCATAGCTTTAGAAAGCAAAAAGATTCCTGGGCACCTCCTTATAACACTCAGAGTGATATAGGAAAGGACACAGTGTAGAAACATGAAAAAAATCAAGCAGAAAACAGAGGTAAAGAGAGGAATAAATAAATAAAAGGCAAAATTAATGGGTCTCTATTTAAATGTACATAGGGCTCGGAATAAAATAAATGCATTAATGATGTAAAGAGATTGACTAGCCATTCGGGAGACATGGTTAAGAGGAGTTCAAAACTGGGAAGTAAATAAACAAAAACACAAATTGCTGGAAATACTCAGCAATCTGGTAGCATCAGTGGAATAGAAATCACAGTGAACATTTCAGGTCCAGTGACCCTTCTTCAGAACTGAAGGTAGGTAAGAAATGCTTGACTTTTGTGCAGAAGATAAGGTTTGGGGAAGGGATATGAAGTAGACTAGAGGCAGCAATAGAGCCTAGGGAGAAAGAAGAGCATTTAGACAAACAAAAGAGTAAATAATATCAGTGATAATGGGAACTGCAGATGCTGGAGAATCCAAGATAACAAAGTGTGGAGCTGGATGAACACAGCAGGCCAAGCAGCATCTTGGAGCATAAAACCTTGATGCTGCTTGGCCTGTTGTGTTCATCGAGCTCCACACTTTGTTATCAAAGGAGTGAATAATGATGAGCCTAGGAGAATGAATGTCTGCTATTGGGGACTGTTAGTGGCTAACAAAGGGTTGTGTGGAATAGCAGACTACATGATAACAAGGCCTACTGTGTGGGGGGTTGGGGTACAGAAATGTAAAAGGGTGCCTCAAGCTCCAAAATTATTGAACTTGACCTTGAGTCCAGGAAGCTGCAGAGTTCCAGAGCCGAAAATGAGGTGCTGTTCTTCCAGCTTGCACTGACCTTCACTGGAGCACTGCAGCAAGCCTGAGATAGGGCGGTGTGTTGAAGTGGCAGGCAACTGGAAGCTCAGGGCCTTTTTTTGGGGACAGACATAGGTGTTCTTGTTACACTTGGGAATATTCAGGGCTATGTCACTTCTCGAATGAGCAAGCAGGAAGGAAAAAGCGGTGGAGCTGTTTCGTTAGTACAGGTTTGAATAGTTACAACAGCAAGCAATTATCTTTGATCAGATCATTTCAAATGTTGATGGGAGGAGGTAAGAAATTTAAAGGGGAATGTGTTAGAGTCTGTTATAAATGATATAATAACGTAGCACCTTGAAATGTTTAATATAATGAAAGAGTGTTAGCATGGTTTCATAAAGGAATAATCACATGTGACAAATTCTCTGAGGAGGTAACAAACAGGATAGGTAGAGGGGAACTGGTAGATACAATATATCTAGGTTCACAAAAGGTGTCTGATAAGGACCTATACGATAGACTACTTGATATGATAAGAGACCATGGTGTTGAGGTGGTAAGTCAGCATGGATTGAGGTGTGGCTAACTAGAAAAAACAGGGTTTTAGGATAAGGGGGTGGGTGGAAGTTTTTAAGATGGCAACCTGCAGCTTATGGAGTTCCACAGGGATCAGTGCTGGGGCTACAAATAGTTACAATGCATATTACTGACTTGGATGAGGAAAGTGAATGTTTGAATAACCATATTTGTAGATGTCACAAAAATAGATGGGAAAGCAAACAGTGAGGATGAAAGTATGAGCCTACATTGGGATATAGACAGGTTTAAGTGAGTGGGAAAAAACATGGCAGATAAACTATAATGTTGGAAAATATGAAGTTGTGATTTTGGCAAGAAGTATAGAGGAGTTGAATATTTTTTAAATGGAGAAAGACTGCAGAAGGCCACAGCACAGAGGAATTTAGAGCTGCAGGCAGTCCAGAGAAGGCTGTCTAAGCTGATACCAGTCATGAGGATTGTCTTATGTGAAGAAGTGAGTAGACTCAGGCCACACTCATTTGAATTTAGAAGAGTGAGAGGTGGCTTTATTGAAACTTACAAGAGTTTTAGAAGACTTGATAGGGTAGATATGGAGAAATTGTTTCCCCTTGTGGCAGAGTCTAGGACCAGAGAACCTCATCTCAGAGTAAGGGGATTGCCCATAAAAGACAGAGATGAGGAGGAATTTCATCTATCAGAAGATAATGAATCTGTGGAATTTTTTATTGCAGAGGGCTATCAAGGTTGGATCATTAAGTATATTCAAGGATGAGAGAGACAGATTTTAATCAGGATGGCAATCGAGGGTTCTGGGGAAAAGGCAGGAAAGTGGAGTTGAGGATTCTTAGATCAGCTGTGATCTCACTGAATGGTGGAGCAGAATCGATGGGTTGAATGGTCTACTTCAGTTCCTATGTCTGATCATTGTAAGGTTTTTTTCTTGCAACAGTCTGGGTGAGGTCTGCAGTAGACCCCACAGCAGTTGGACACCGCCACCATACTTCCATGATTGTTGTGGTTCCCTTCCCTGCCGTCTCTGACCACTCAAGCCCCCTCTCCCAGGCACCGCCATTGAACACGTGGCCTGAAAGTGGGGTCTTCAACTGGGCGATAGTGGTAATGTGGAAGCAGCCTGCCTGGATTCTCAAAACAAGGCCCCTGTTCAATTTCATACCCTTAGGATCCACTCGTTTGCTGCTGTTGGCTCTAAAAAAAAGGCATAACCAACCTTTGTTTGCAAAATAGAATCTCCAAGGCTGAAGCAGTACTGAGAATGAATGTCTACCTCAGTAGAATTGTCAAGTTTGAATGTGGAACGACACATGTGCTTCCAGTTCCAGTTCTTAGTTTGATATTTATACACACTTACTATTAGTTTATACAAAATTACGATAATTTTCTTTCCTGCAGTATGTTATGTCTACAAATGAAATCCAATACTCCACAGGTATATGAAACATTCTTCTGAGCAAATATATGTTTTGAAGCACCCATTTCCTCATTCAAGAAAATGTTGCAGCTGAACATAAGACAAATGCCCAATTGTGCGCTATCCTGGGTTTTATCCTTATGTGGCTAAGCAAATGCGTTGTGCTGTCAACAGGCAGAATTTGCTGCAATGCTGAGGAGGGAAAGGGTGGAGGGCAGCAATCAGATTCCAACTGTTGGAGCTGTGGTGGCTTCTCCTGGGGGTAACTGGCCCTTTCCGTATACTAAGCCACAAGTGGCAGCCTTCCACAACTCCTCAGTGTAGCCTTTGACAGGGAAATGGGACAATGTTAGGAGCAGGAATACAATGTGTGTCTGATAACGAGAAGGAAAGGGTTAGGGTGAGATTCAGAGAGAGAGAGAGAGATCCCAAAATAATCAGGTTTCCTCCAGCTGTTTTTTGTTTCTACAGAAGAGAAGTGAAAATAATTCTTAAAAGAAAAGGCAAGAAAATGGAGTTGAGGATTACAAGAGCAGCCATGATTTCATTGAACGGCTGACCAGACCTGATGGGCTGAATGGCCTGCTTTGTCCCATTGTCTTGAAAAGCACTAGGAAGTAGAGTGACAACACTTCAAGCCCCTTGTAGGGACTGAAATTCTACACGTGTCGGAAAAAAAAACGATTTCACTCAACTCCATGGAGGGCAATTGCCATCTTTAAGCCTTGACATTTTTTAATCCCCACATATGGTTTGCAAACCCATGGTATAGTGACTTGAACTGGAAATTTTTCACTGTCAGTAAACATTGAAAGTAGATATTAATCTCAACAAAGGAAAAGGCAGTGGAACTGACGGTTCACAGATCAGCCATGATCTCCAATCCCAACTCATTCTCTGCATCCAAGCACCTTCAGCACTGAAATATTGGTTGATTTTATCAGGGACAAAAGGCCATTGAGTCCATGGAACAGAGGCTAGATAAGCATATGAGAGGGAAAGGAATAGAGTTATGTTGCTCAGGCTTAGGTAAGGAAAGATGGGGGAAAGTTAATGTGTGTCTCAAATGCTGGCATAGTTTGAATGGATTGAATGATCTGCTTCAGTCCTGTATACTGTGCATGACCCATAAATCCTAACTGGTAGGCTGCTTGAAGATCTTTTATTTTGTTATCTTTGATTTGATTTGCTTTGTTGTAGTCACCTGTACCTAAGTACAGTGAAAAGCTTTGTTTGTGAGCAGTATAGGCAGATCATAACAAACAAGGACATACAGGTCATAGGGTGCTTAGACAGAGTGAGGCATACAAGGTTACACTGCAAAGCAAGATTGGCATCAACAAGATACAAACTAAGTACTGGGACAAGAAGTATGTTCCACATAACCAGAAGTGCTATTATGCACAACTGAGCAACTTTCCCACCACCAAAATCAGTGACCTTTTTCTCATTTTGTTCCTATTAACTACCATCAGTACTAACCACTGTAGCCAAACAAATATTTACAACCAAAGCCCATTACGGGCAAAGATAACCATCAAAAGTGAGGGGAAGTGGGGAAAGAGGAAAGGGCTAAATCAAAGTGGAGCTGGAGGGTGGGGGTGGGGGGGGGCAGAATTTTCCTTTAGTGTCATTTCATTTCTAACGTTCTCCTGACCCTAGGCTTAACTCATCACTGGATCACATAGCCTATGGAAACAGACCTTTCAATCCAACTTGGCTATGCTGAATAGATTTCCAAAACTGAACTAGTACCATGTGCTAGTTTGGCCCATATTCTTCAAAAGTTCTGAAGAAGCGTCACTGGACCCGAAACATTAACTCTGATTTCTCTCCACAGATGCTGCCAGACCTGGTGATCTTTTCCTGCAATTTCTGCTTTTGTTTCTGATTTCCGTCATTGGCAGTTCTTTTGATTTTTGCTTATTTGCTGACTTAATCTGTCATAGTGAAAAATTTTTCTACAAGTCAGTAAGAATCTTCCTCATATCTCCGGCTGAATTATGGCTCCTAACAGAACTGATAACTTGAACTTCTCTGTGTCATCAGAAGAGCTCCGCACTCAATTTTTCAAGCCCAAAATCAAACTCAAAGTATATTTTCCAACCTGCGCTAAACGTAGGTTGAGCATTCAGATTCTCAGGTTGCAAAGGCATCGAGAGGAAACAAGCCTCCTAGAATCAGTGAGCACATAATTTTTCAATTTAGGAAATGTCAGTATGCATCATGTAATTTGTAAACTAAATAAAGCTTTTGAGAAACACGACACTGACATTCTAACATGTTCTAAAACCATTTGAGGTTTTCTTAAATTGCAAGGTGAAAATGTCAAAAAGTTGGTTCCGATCACAAATGTTATTGACAAAAAAATAATGAATCCTAATTTCAGTGGGGTTCAACTCATAATAGCTATTGCACGCCAAAGAGCTTGTTCATAGACCCGATGTGCTTCTCATGTCACTAATGCCACTCAGTAATGAATGAAGTTTTTAACAGGGAATATTCCAGCCTGCGTCTGATGGGATTTCACATTAATAAAGCTCGCCCTTCAGTCCCAACCTCCAGTCCTGTGTTTGCACTTTGGCATGATGAAACAACACTAGTGCAAGTTGTGAGGACAAAGCTGTACACAGTGGGTAACGTGTTCAAGATGTGCTTCAAACATTAATGAAAACGTACACCGAGGGCAGACCAGGACTGATTAGTCGTGTTAAAGAAGTTAAGTAATATCACAAAACAGGACTGCGCCCTAATTACAATGAGTTTGACGACTGACACAGAGTAAATCAGAGAGTGGTTAATCTCTCAAGTGGCCTTGTCTGATGATTTCACTGTTCTGATCCTCTTCGCACTTTACAGTCTTTGTTGAATGAGGTAACATGCTGAGCGTTAATAGACTAAAGAGAGGATAATGACAAAATAACTGTAATTTTCAGACTGTTTTGGATTACAAGTGAAAAGCTGGGTTTACAATTAGGCATCGATTCATTGTGCAGCTATAACCTGCAACAACTAACCCTGGTCCCTCTTATATTCCAGCAATCCAAACAGTGATTGGAATCTTAATTCTGTTTGATTATATTTTCAACATGAAACCATTCATTTAGGCAAAGGGTTGTCACAAACTGTTGTGTAAGCCTTCAGGACCCTGCAGCAGCCTTGCGATGATGTAGTGGAGCTGCATGTCACTGAGTATAAATAGCACAGTGTGGTTGGAGTTAGAATATGCTGCAATCAGAACATGAGGAGGAACTCTACATATATGTAAATGCATGAAGAAGATAAATTAATTTTGAAATAATGTAACTATAGGTCAGAGACTATTTTATTTTTGATGACCATGTAAAGCAATATTCAGGATGATATTGTCTTGACTTTGTCCTCTCCTTGCCCAGTGTCTCTTGACGCCAAGCCCATTGTGTGACATGAGACCACCTGGTAAATGACGGTGGCAGTAGTGGGATCCGCTTCTTCGAAAATTGTGACAACAGTGAAGATCAAAAAAACAGATCTGAAATCATTTGGAGAAGAGTAGGGCTTAAAAAAAATCACTTTATCAAAAGATCAACAGGACCCCTTTAAGATTGGACAGCAAAACTCGACAACTGCTGCAAAGGAAATATCTCTGATTAGAAAATTCTGCCGGAGAAATGGCCAGAGCACTAAGTCTTGAATATAATAAAATGTGAGGCTGGATGAACACAGCAGGCCAAGCAGCATCTCAGGAGCACAAAAGCTGACGTTTCGGGCCTAGACCCTTCATCAGAGAGCACTAAGTCTTGAAAACGCTTTTTAAACAGCCAGTAACAAGAGAAACAAAGACAGTGATGTACCACTTGTTAGGTTAAGCTGCTATGAGGTGCAATAAATCTACCGGGTTGTAATTTACACACTCATCAAACCCACTGCCAACCTGTCCTCTTGGCATCTGTAAAACCGAGCCCAAAGTTCCTTTTCTAATGAGACAAGGACCCAAGGTTATTTAGTGCAGTCAAATGATTTATACAGTAAATATCATGTATCAAATATTACGATGTTAACTGTACATCCATTCCGGTGTGGAAACATAAGTTCTGTGACATGAATAAAATAAAATATTGGGTTTCATTTCCATTCACTCACGGGATGTGGGTGTCACTGCCTGGGCCAGCATTTATTACCCATCCCTAGTTGGCCCTTGAGAATGTGGTGGTGAGCTGCCTTCTTGACCCGCTGCAGTCCATGTGCTGTGGGTAGACCCAAAATCCTTGGAGAGGAAATTCCAGGATTTTGACCCAGTGACAGTGAAGGAACGGCGACATATTTCCAAGTCAGGATGGAGAGTGGCTTGGAGGAGAAATTGTAGGGCGTGGTGTTCCCATGTATCTGCTGCCCTTGACCTCCGAGATGGAAGTGGGAAATCTGTTTAAGGAGCCTTGGTGAATTTCTGAAATTTAATCATTATTTCTGCAATTTAAATGTTTTACTCTCACCAAGGATATATACCAACTAGTAAATTTGACATTTTAATATATTCTAATTACTACCAAAAAATAAATTACTATCAATAAAAAGGTATATTAAAACTCACTGAGCATTGCAGCTCGCCTCTTTATAAAGGTAACCAAAATCTGAGCTGCATTGGTAAGTTCCATATTGAAGAGGTAAATTCAGCACCACGCCAATAAAACACAGAGAATGTCATATATCAACACCGACACACAGGTAAAGTGTGTGGCATAATGGATTGTAACAAGCAGAATACTGAGGTCAAGGCCAGAGTTGTGGTCGAAGTTGAGTCTGTCATAGGTGACCCATAATTATCATCAGTCCCTGAGTGAGTGGGGACAAAGGACCAGGATCCATGTACTTGACTACCCTGCAGTGACCTCCAGAACTAACCACTGCTATCCCTCTCATATGTTGTTAACATGGCTCCACACACACAGATACACATGCACATACATGCACACACATCCATGCACACACACACACACGCACACGCACACACACACACACACACACACACACACACACACACGAGTAACAAGCACAAGGGAGATTTGCAAGTGCATTTCCGGCTGACTCTGAAATTACAAACAAAAACAGAAATTGCTAGAAAAGCTCAGCAACTCTGGCAGCATCTGTGGAGAGAGAAGTCATGGTTAACGTTTCAGGTCTAGTAAACCTTCTACAGAACTCACCAAACCCTCCAAACCAACGTGTTTTGAAGAAGAGTCACCGGACCTGATATGTTAACTCTGACTTCTCTCCACAGATGCTGCCGGATCTGCTGAGCTTTTCCAGCAATTGTTGCTTTTGTTTCTGACTTCCAGCATTGGCGGTTGTTATTGTTTTGTGTTGACTGTGAAATTACATCTTGCTATCCTTCAGGAAAGGGTGTAGTTGCATTTCCCTGGCAACTCAGGACATATGAGCACTTCGCAGCCAATGCAGTACAGTTGAGGGAAGCCACTGCTCTAATGGAGCAATGTAATTACTGGTTCACACGCAGAGCAAGCTTCTATAATCAGCAAAGTAATAATCACAAGCTAGTTTCTTTTCTGAAGAAGGATCCTGGCCTGAAACATCAACTTTCTTGCTCCTCTGATGCTGCATGGCCTGTTGTGTTTCTCCAGCTCCACACTGTGTTTTCTTTGACTCCAGCATTGGCAGTTCTTACTCTTAATCTCTTTTGGTGATGTTTTGCAATTGAGGGATGAATATTGGCCTTAGAAGCCTGGAGAAAAATCTCTTGCTTTTCTTCTGCATCCAGGTGAGAGGGCAGACAGGACCCTCTGTCTCACGTTTCATTGACCACACAGTACATCTGACAATGTAGCGCTCCACCGCGTTTCCCCTCCCCCACACCCCCTGCCCCCACCTCCCCATCCACTTCGGTACTGCCACCAGAACATTCAGCTTACACTCTACATAGAGGAGGCAATAAAGTTGGGGAGAAGACAGAATAGATTAAGAGCCCTGTGAAGAGGCATCCGCTTCTGGAGCACAAATTGGGAATTGACAGCGTAGTGAATAGGGTATCTGCCTGAGCGCTTCATCTCTCCTCTCAGAATAGAGACACACTGCACTAAAACACTCAGATCAAAGAACAGAAAGTTGCAGTTTGAGGGTAGAAAGTACTAGAATGGTTTCAACTGCCTACTTATTGCTGGTCACAGAACGGTTTCAGAACCTGAATGGACTGATGCTGATTTACGAATGACAGAGGTAGTAAAATGTCATTGATCAGTTAGCCGGTAAAAAAAGAAGACATCAACCTGTTCAAAACAAAATGAACACCCACTTTCCAAATGTGGGGCTGGTTTTACTCCTGTTTATTTATTTGAGAAATCACGGGGGAACACAGATGTGTGTGACAATGCTGTCTTATTGCAAATGGGATAGACTGTAATATAAAGTAAATGAGATGAATCCAATGTAAAATGACCTCATTGCCAAAATGCATGTTTAGGTCTATGCCTATTCTATAAGCTTCCTGCACCTGTCCCATTTTACAGCAGATAAATAGATATTTAATGACCTTTGTAAACCATAGAATCCCTACAGTGTGGAAGCAGGGCATTTGGCCCATCAAATCCACACCAACGACCAAACAGCATCCCACCCAGACTCACACTTACCTGGTAACCATGCATTTGCCATGGGTATTCCCCCTAGCCCATACATCCCGAGACAACATGGTCAATTTCCCATGGCCCATCCACCTAACCTGCACATCTTTGGACTGTGGGAGGAAACTGGAGCACCCGGTAGAAACCCACACAGAAACATGGAGAACATGCAAACTCCACACAGTCGCTCAAGGGTGGAATCAAACCCAGGCCCTTGGCGCTCTGAGGCAGCATCGCTAACAGGTGAGCCACTGTGCCACCCTCTTTAAGTCTCTTTGTGGGGTAAGGGTTAAAGTGAATTAGTTAGTGAGCAATCTGAGAGGTGGTTCAGCCAGAAGCAACATACTACGCTGACTGAGAAAGCTCTTTCACTAAAACTGTATATAATGTGAAATATAGAGTTGGAATAACTTTGCCTTGCCTCCCTCCTGATCACCTGTAGAGTAGAAAAGGCAAATGGTGTATAAGGCAAGGACTAACTGACATCTCAAGATATAAAGGCTTATTCCTGGGAGCTAAGGTGGTTCTCCATGTGTTCATCAGAGGGTATAAAACTTCAGTGATTACTCATACTGTTAATAGTATGTTGTTAAAGTAGTTATGCCAACAAAAAGTTGTTTGATAGGACAGAAGTTGAGCATTGCTGAGAAACAGTTGAGAGCGTGGCACACTTGCGAGTACTGAAGGCTACATAGTTTATCATCGAGGGCCCTGACCTTTGCAAATGGTAAGAACGTGACACGCAAGGTACCTGCCTCAAACAAACAAAAAGGAGACAGCCAGTCACTGGCTCATTTCTCAAGACAATGTCATGACCACACAGAGGCAACTTTCCTCGTTTAAATTCAAATGCAACCCAGCAGTTAACTGCCGATCATCATCAACTACTGCATCCTCCATGTCAATGCCTCTACCAATCAGTGTCCATTGTCAGCCAATGACCACTATCCTTTCAAGTAGTGTAATGTTGGTTTTCCCCTTCGTTTGGAATTCTTGTGATTGTTCCTGATGAGTGCAAGACAAAAAATTTTACAACAGTACTACGCTTAAAGGAAGGTTCTAACAGATCACTAGCTAAGACAATGGCTACTGAAGGTAATGCAACTCAGAGCTACTATAATTCTGGAAAACCTTGAGAAAGCCAGGTAGCTGTGAAAAGCTTTCACAAGGCAGCACCAAATGTGCTCAAACTTTCCATTCAATTGGACCACAGGCAATCTCCTCTGAATTTATTTTGTTCCAATGACGTACCAACCTGTGGACCTCAGCTTTTCTAAAACAGATAAACAAGCCGTTGAAATTAGTACAGAAATAGGTAATGAATGTCTCCACAGGCTAAACATGTCACTTTTGTCTGGCGTTAATCTTAGAAACCCAGCTGCAATAAGGTCAAGATTTGAAGATAATTAAGAATTAAGCTCAGCTTTAGAATATACCATTGATCAGTTCATGGGTAGATGCAGTCACAAAGGGTGTAATCAGTGACAGAAGAATTAAGCTCATAATAACATAAACTCAAAGGAAGCATCCAAAAAGACATCCTGGACCAAGCCAAAGCCATAACATGAAGACCAGATGCAACTTTGTCACAAGTACAAAATCGTACAAATGAGATGATAGAATTTTTAAGCTATGCATAATTCATTCATCATTGGCATGATAGATAACACAGGCAAGCCTGGAACACAATGCAAGCAGCATGTCCTCATACATACAACCAAAAAATAGATAGTTTTTAACATTGTGTGCAAGATGTGTGGCACCAGAAAGCATCAGAAGGGCAATGCAGAAAGTGAAGGACAAAGCAATAGTTCAACATTTGAGAGGCCCCATCCAAAATCCAGACTGGTACAGCAGCCTAAGCATAGAGTCCATACTGAGCAGTGTCAAGGTCAAATTAAACCGTCCTGTCATGAGGATGAACAGGCAATGACGCACAAAATGAACCAATATTCAGCACAGTGAACACCGAAGAATGCATTGGCATGGTGGCATCAACAAAAGCTTTTTGCCACTGACTACATTAAATGCCAACAGATAGTATGGTTGTATGCAAAACTAGGTGCAGGTGGAAATATTACTGAAATGTGTGTACCCACAGAACTGGCAAGAGTTGATGATGCTAATCAATGCCAACCTCACTGTGTTCAAAGACTTGGAGATTTTATCCATGACATCCATTCAGCTCCAGAGCAACTACAAAAAGATTGACAGAGCCATATTTACAATGTGTGTGGACGCTAAATTTCCAGGTAATTGCTGGCTTAGCAGTACATGAGGGACTGTACATGATCGCCCACATCCCTCCCCATCATATCGTCAAGGCAATGAAGAGGCCCATAGACCAGAGTTGTGTCACCAGCAGAACTTTACTTACACAGGGAGATGATCACCTGATTTTGCAGCAGAGATCATCAGCTGACTGGCTGTGTGGCAATGTTTGAACTGAATAGGTAGTGGAATAGCAATTAGGCAGACAGGTGTAGACCAGGCTTCCCAGTTCCTCATGCACTGATACTTCCGGGAGGCTGTGAGACCTTGATTGAGAAAGAGCAGAAATTGAAAGATGCCCATGATGAGCAAGTGGGTCATGAATTATTCATTGATAACACCTGGAATCCGGCAGAAACCGTCGGCCTACCAAGTGGGTGCGATGAAACAGACATAAATTAAGCCATTACCACAATCAGATACACCAAACCGTCTAGGACACAACAGAAAGTATCCCAAACCAAAGTGCTTGAAAATATACAGTATCCTGCCACAAAGATCACCATTACCAAGCTTCAACAGATAAGCAATACGTTTCAGAAACTCATAATCTTATTGGTCTGAGGTAAAGTACAGTAATGTTACAATAATGACATTGTCATGTCAATAGTTTAATTCTTTAAAGGTAGATTTTTATTTTGGGTAAAAGGGGATGTTGTTATAGGATATGCATACACCTTTAAGGAGCTTAACAGCTTTACTTTTAACATCTTAAACTATTGTCAATCATTATCAATACCAACACGATATACCTCATCAGTCCGATGATGAGTTAGTCAGTGTGGCACTGTAGTGCCTGATGTCAGGTAGGAGGTTTACAGATTCCCAGTGAGCATTTTCTGTATATAACACTATCTTCAAACAAAGGAGCCATATTGTTATGGAATCACAGGATCTCCTCAATGTAGAAGCAGGTCATTTGGCCCATCTAGTCCACACCACTATTCACAAGACCATGCCACCTGGACTCACACCCCAACTCCCTCCCCACCCCCGACCCCAACCTTAGCCCCATAACCCTGCATTTCCCACCTAATCTGCACATCCACCATTCCACCAACACTCTCTTGAAAAGACCAAGTGGCTTGCACAGGCTAATGTAAAGAAAGTAGGAAAACAGCAAAGATATTCTAACACAGTGAACGAGTCAGGCTGTAGCTCAGTTGATGGTACAATTGCCTCAGAATCACACGTTTCTTGTTTAAATCCCAATCCAGCAAAGCTTGAGAGACTGAGAACGGTGTGGGGAGCCAGGAGCTGGGATCCAGGAGGCAGCAGCGACTGAGACAAAAAAGCAGAGCTACCTTTTCACCCAGACCAGTCTCCCAGTTGGTCCAAGGGGAGGTCGGGGGGTGGGGGGGGTGTCAACAGGAAAGCTGCAAAAGGGGTGTGGCTGGGTGGAGTCAGGTAACAGGAAGATATGTGGGAAATGGGGAGGTGGTTGGTTGCGGGGTAGCGGGGTGGGAGATGTGGAGAGAACAGGGAGGGTGGAATACAGGAACAGAGAGGGAGACTGTAAGGAAAGAAGGATGAGAAGAAGGCTAACACGGCAAAGCAATTCCAAACCTGACAACAAAGAAACACACAGCTAACTAGGAGCTAAAAAAAACAAATGAATGTGATAACTCCAGCTCAAAGCAGTTGGGGAGAAGGGTAATGGGTGTAATTGTAATGAACACTGTATCAATTGTTAAACTGACACCTGAGACTAAGATCTAAAATATAGTAAAAAGGATAACAATTACCTGGTGAAATATGGTGACTTTATGCAAATATGATGGAAATGCATTAATGTCCTCAACTGCAAAGCATTTAGATGATGGCTATTTGAATGTAGAAATTTGTCAGTTGCTTTGAAAAAAAACATTTGTTGTTAACTTATGCCAATTTGGATGCTGCGGTAATGAGAAAACAATCTTTCCTTGCGTGTTCATGTTTTAAATACAAAGGAGGATCGAGAATTATTGAAGATTTAATAAATTCTTCCAATTCTGCTTTTGTTGATTTCAAATACCACACACAACAATAGAAATCCAGAAGGTAATATCATTGTGTGATGGCATCAACTAACAAAGGAGTTTATAAGATTGAGAAAGTGTCCTCTGAGAACCAAAAATCAGTGCTCAAAAATCAAAGAAAAAGCCCTTGAGAAATTTCAACAGGAACCTTAAAAAAGATTCTTGCAGGATGTGAGAAGACTGCTGAGGTGGATATGTTCTTGATCAGTTGGGGAAACAAGGGTTATTGGGATAGGGCAAGCAGGCGTATATGAGGAATGTTTGACCAGCCATGACGGAACGGAATGATGTAGCAGGCTTAAGGGACTGAATGGCCAACTTCTGTTCCTATTTCCTATGGTCTATGGTGTTAAAATATCTAGGCTGAAGCGACGGTCCTGAAATGAGGGAAGTTCCAACTTTGATAAGACATCAAATTTGTCATTTCCTTGCACAGATGTTAAAGATCCTTTGGGCCTCATTCTGAAGTGCAGAATGGATGTTAACTCCAAAGTTTTGGTCCATATTTGTCCCTCAATCCACTTCACATTAAAGTGTAGACTTTCTGATCATCATCACATGGGATCTTGCTTTGTGTGAATTAGTGGCAGCGGTTTCTATATTGCAAAAGAGGCTGTATCTCAAAAACAAGATATGTCATGAGCTGTGAAGCCTTTTAAGGAGCCCAGTAATCAAAGATGCGCACTTTATAAATGCCAATCTTTTATCCCCTGATGAAATGCTGCATTTTCTTTCAGCAAGCAGCATTGGAGTGTTCTGAAAATTGGTGTCCCTATACTAACTCCATCACTTACTTATGTACACTTTTTTTTCAGTCTTACAATCAGAGAAACTCTTGAACAAACTGAAAACTAGTCCCTCTGGTTATTCACAGCAATAAATCAATGGTCCAGATGTAATCTTAGGTGTCTAGAATGCATGGGAGAGATTTCGGAGCATAATGGTTTCAGCTGTCTCTTGTCATCCAGACATGAGCAGGCTCGGAGAAAGGCTTGTGTGAAACTGATAAGAATTGTTCAAAAGTGGGTCATAAATCATTGGTGAAAAAGAGCATTTTGCTGATTTCAGGAGGTAGGGGGTGGGAGGGGGTTTGCAGTAGGAATGATAGGTACACAATTTACTTCTTATCGCATTAAGTGGGATACGCTTTCTGTAATTAAATGGATCTGATTTTCACAGATTAAAGATCTTACTTTTAATACATGCTCGTATGTAAGAGTCATGTCACACCCAGTACACAAGGAAGTGGAAATCCCATACGGTGCACAGCAAAGATAAATTAAGCAGTCAAACAGCAAGAAAGGGAATTTCAAAAAAACACTCACCAGCTTTAATTTGTCTTTTGGCTTAATTAATTTTCAACCGATTGGAACATTGGGGAAAGGGAAATGAAATGGAGACACAAAAGCTTCAAAGGTACCTTTCTTTGTAGGGGGGGCAGGAATACATGGGAGATAGTAGCTTACATTGACCTATCATTCTCACAGAGATGAAAAATCAAATAGTAATGGGGTTTGCAGCTCACCATTTGTTTAAAGTTCTCCCTCAAGTCTCTGGGCAGGGAATGTGGTGAAGTGCTCTCCACTCATTCCCAGACCACATTTTTCATGTAAAACATTTTACGACTTGTCTCATTATAGAATTTGTAAAAACACTGCCTGAAAGCAATGGTGCATAAATGAATTATTTAAGATTTGCAGTGAGTAACCACAAGGCTGTGTGCGCATTCTTAATGTACGCTAAGTGAGCCCGAGGAGGCATATCATGGCAGACAGTGGTTATAATGTAAACTAAGTTTTATTAGCACAGCTATAACATTTATTAAATAAGAAGGCAGTATGCCGAGGTCCGTTCTGCCTTGCTTTTGCAGAGATAAAGCAACATCAGCATTTGTCACAATGCTTTTTCGTAAAGCCAAATTTATACTGGCTTTTAAGAATTTGCCGCCAGGTATAGCAATTAAAGTGGACTGTTATTATTAATAAATCTTTGACTAATTTCTCCTTTTAGTATTTTTATTTAAAGAATTATTTCAGCTGTCTTGCAATAAATAACACTGAGAAGCAAGATTATGGAATTCACTAGACTTTAAGTAAGACCATCACACCAAAACTGCAGCAGGTTATTTACAATCCCAACAGCAGCATCACTCAAAACTGAAAATGGAGAACATAACAATTTAAGAAATAATAGATTTTCTCTATTCATGATCAACCCTGTTACCGTCAAATGTTATTTACCACCAACATTGACCTTTATTATGAGCCTGTAATCATTATGTTCCAGCGGACATTAAACATAGATTTTTTTTGACAGACTTTGCCACAATAGGTGCTGTATGAAATCTCTGTGGTGAGATAAAACGTATCGAGAGCCCTAGGAGTTTGAATTACACAAAGAGACCACGTGCAGGTAGTGCGAGATGAGAAGTAACACAAAATTCAGTGAAACACTGTTCCAGTGTTCCCACCTTCTCAAGGGCAGTTAGGGATAGTCAATACATACTGGCCTTGTTAGCGAACACAGAGCATCCTAGGTTTAGCTTTACGTGTTATTGTCACATTTGCTCAAGTACACGGGTAGAAGAGTACAGTGAAAAGTGTGCTGTATCGCCACACACAGTGCCATCTTACCTACAAAGTACCGGGGAATGAAAACTCAGTTGCAGAGGTAGAAAAATAAAGAAATATACTAAAACGCTCAGTACTACAGTCCCATGAATGAAGTTTAAAAAATAAACTTCTACCTGTGAGTTAAATGCATGAAGAGTACTGGGATATTGTTTGGGACATAATGGGACTGAACAAACCACGAGAAAAGGAAGTATGTGTTGAGGTGCAATGATTAGATGGTATCAACCTTTACTTTTATATTTGTAAATGCCAAAGAGGTTTCATAGTATCAAACATTAATGGGGTGAGACCATGACAGAGAGGTAATGTTACTGGACCAGGAGCCCCATCATAGCAGCTGGAGGAACTTACATTCCATTAACAGATCTAGAATATAAAGAGATAACATGATGTAGAGCTGAATGAACACAGCAGGCCAAGCAGCATCAGAGGAGCAGGAAAGCTATGTTTCTGGTGTGGACCCTTCTTCAGAAAAAATTCCTACTATCCTAGAATATAAAGGTTCTTGAAGCTGTCATCAGGTTAAATTACTACCAGTCGTCTCCCTCTCTAATAAGTGAGCAGTCCTGTGGTTCAGGAAGACAATGGCAATTTTACCAGCTTTACAAAGATGAGGTAATCAGTTATAGGGAGAGTTCTGCAAAAGCTGGGATTCTTCCCTGAGCAAAGCAATAATGGTCTTAATGAATCACACTGCAAAAATTATCTTAGGCTCCTTCACACATTCCAAATGGATCCATTAGGAGCAGCAGATGCTTGGAAACACCACCCCTTGCAAGTTCCCCTCCAAGCCACTCACCATCCTGACTTGGAAATATATCCCCATTCCTTCACCGTCGCTGGGTCAAAAGCCTGGAATTCCCTCCTTAAGGGCTTTGTGGGTCAGCCTACACCCTAAGGACTGAGATAATAAAATGTGAGGCTGGACGAACACAGCAGGCCAAGCAGCATCTCAGGAGCACAAAAGCTGACGTTTCGGGCCTAGACCCTTCATCAGAGAGGGGGATGGGGGGAGGGAACTGGAATAAATAGGGAGAGAGGGGGAGGCAGACCGAAGATGGAGAGTAAAGAAGATAGGTGGAGAGAGTGTAGGTGGGGAGGTAGGGAGGGGATAGGTCAGTCCAGGGAAGACGGACAGGTCAAGGAGGTGGGATGAGGTTAGTAGGTAGCGGGGGGTGCGGCTTGGGGTGGGAGGAAGGGATGGGTGAGAGGAAGAACCGGTTAGGGAGGCAGAGACAGGTTGGACTGGTTTTGGGATGCAGTGGGTGGGGGGGAAGAGCTGGGCTGGTTGTGTGGTGCAGTGGGGGGAGGGGATGAACTGGGCTGGTTGAGGGATGCAGTAGGGGAAGGGGAGATTTTGAAGCTGGTGAAGTCCACATTGATACCATATGGCTGCAGGGTTCCCAGGCGGAATATGAGTTGCTGTTCCTGCAACCTTCGGGTGGCATCATTGTGGCAGTGCAGGAGGCCCATGATGGACATGTCATCAAGAGAATGGGAGGGGGAGTGGAAATGGTTTGCGACTGGGAGGTGCAGTTGTTTTTTGCGAACTGAGCGGAGGTGTTCTGCAAAGCAGTCCCCAAGCCTCCGCTTGGTTTCCCCTAAGGACTGAAGCATCTCAAGATGGTGTTGCATCATCACCTTCTCAAGATCAGTTATCGATTTGGAATAAAATGCTGGGCCAGCCAGCAACACCCAGATTCCCTGAATAAACCTACAAGAGCATCCATCTGCTTTACTCCTGTCCTTCAGGGAAGAAAATCTGCCATCCTTAGCCAGTCTGGCCTACATGTGAGTTCAGACCCACAGCAGAGTGGTTGACTCTTAACTGCCCTCTGAAATGGCCCAGCAAATTACTCTCTTCAAGGGCAATTAGGGATGTGTAACAAACCCTGGTCTTGCCAACAAGGCACAAATCCCATGAAAGAATAAAGAAAATATTTTGCTTATAAATGGACTAATATTTAAAGCCATCAACTAAACCATGAAGAGGAGGCCCAATTTGCAAAGATATGATATATAAATTAGAGATAACAAGGTGTAGATCTGGAAGAGAACAGCAGGCCAAGCAGCATCAGAGGAGCAGGAAGGCTGACGTTTCGGGCCTACACCTTTCTTCAGAAATGCCCGTTTCTGAAGAACTGTCGAGACCTGAACTGTCAGCCTTCCTGCTCCTCTGATGCTGCTTGGCCTGCTGTTCTCTTCCAGATCTACACCTTGTTATCTCAGATTCTCCAGCATTGGCAGTGCCTGCTATCTCTTATATATAAATTAAATAGTTCAGTTTTAAAAAAGGTGTTGGAGGAAAGGGTCTTGGGAATTCACATTCAATAATCTTTCAACGGGACACAAAATCATGAAAATTATGCTAAAACTTTATGAGTTATTGCTGAGGAATCGGCTAAATTTTGTATCTCATTCTGGCAACTCCCTTTTAGGAAGAATGTCAATGTCTTAAACAGAGATTTACAGGAATGACTGGGACTCAGTTGGCTGGATGGCTGGTTTGCAATATGGAATAAATCCAAGCCAAGTGTGGGTTCAATTCCTGCACTGGGTGAGGTAGACATGAAGAACTGTCCTCCTCAACCTTTCCCCTCACCCTGAGACATGGTGACCCTCAGGTTAAACCACCCCCAGTCGTCTCTCTAACACTGTCTCTAGTGTGAGAGCAGTTGTGTGGTCCAGAAGGGCTTTGGCAATTTTACAGGGATGAAGGTTATCAGTTATAAGGAGATACTGCAAAAACTGGGATTCTTCTCTCAGCAGAGAAGTGTAGTGATGGCTTCAATGAAAAGCTGAGTCCCCATGTGGATGGCAACTATTGATGGTCAGAAAACTGCCAACTCTCTCAAGTGACAGGAAGCAGCTGCCTGTCTAAAGATTGTAAAGTGTAGAGCTCTACACTTTGTTATCTTGGATTCTCCAGCATCTGCAGTTCCCATTATCTCTGTCTAAAGATTGTGCCTACTGGATGTAAATTAGCTTGCATAACAGAATAAAAAGAGTTCATTTTACTTTTCCCAACAAACTTCCCCTTCCCACATACTTCCTCTGTAGCCTCCAAATCTCCACCTAGGCTTCTCATCAGTCCCAGCCAGAAAGGAGGCTGGGTCATGTCATAGGATACCCCCTTACCCCTTCCGCCAGCCTCCACAGCCCCCCTACTCAGTGCAGGCTTCCGACCCATTCTGAGACACTCACTTGCTGCCATTAATCCCTGCACCCACTCCTGGCATTTGGCCTGCTCTAGCCAACACCCCTCAGCCCCCTCCATACCCTGGGCCATCTAATAATGGCTGATCATTAAACTTAGTCCCCTGTTTCGACATTCTCCCCACATCCTTTGATCCCTTCAGGCCAAAGAACCATGTCAAACTCCTTCTTGGGACCATTCAATGTTTTGGCCTCAACTAGTTCCATGGTAGAGAATTCAACAGGCTCTCCACCCTCTGGGTGAAGATAATTCTCCTCAGCTCATCCTTAAATATGTCCTTACAGTTTGAGCCCTGTTTCTGGACATAGTATAGCAGTTACCAGGAAATCTGACCTGAGCTAGTAACAAGTGTCAAAGAACTCACGTGAGGGTATAATGAAACAATAAGGTTAAGGTGCCATTTATTTGAAGTGTTCAAAACTAAGAAGCCAATGGTCAAGTGATGCCAGGGAAAGATGTTTCCAGTACCAGGAGAGTCAATCACAGGAGGAACACAGATAACTGATGAAAGAATCAGGTGAAGAGGTAAGACTCTTTAAACCTCTGAGCATGTTTGGAAATCAACTCACCAATTTCAGAGCTTAACACAAGGCTCTTAGGAGGCTGGTTAGTGTTCTGGCGATAACAAGGTGTGGAGCTGGATGAGCACAGCAGGCCAAGCAGCATCATAGGAGCAGGAAGGCTGACGTTTCGGGCCTAGACCCTTCTTCAGAAATGCTATCAGAGATAATAGGAACTGGAGATGCTGGAGAAGGATCTAGGCCCGAAACATCAGCCTTCCTGTGCCTATGATGCTGCTTGGCCTGCTCCTATAATGCTGCTTGCTTGCACACTTTCATAAGCTTTTATTTACAGAGATGCTAATTACGCACTCGCATCTCCAAACCCAATGACCATGTTTTCAGCATGCTCCCTGGATGCATGATCAATATTGATCCATGTTTACCCACCTAACACCTGAACACAATGAAGCGCTCAATTACTGCAAAGGCAAAGTCATCGTAGTCCTCGGGCTGCTCTCTCATTAGAGAGAGACAACTGGGTGGGTTTTAACCTGAGGGTTACACGCCTCAGGTGAGGGGTGAGGCTGAGAAAGAGAATCCCTCATTATATCCGCAGCTCGAGTGGGAATGGCCTCACAAACCAGCAGCCCAGCTAACTGACCCCATCAATCACTGTACCATTAAGAGGCAAGCCTATCAGTCAGGCTGATCTTTGGGCAGGGAGTCTGCCAGCAGCAAAAGACGCTCAGTGTCCAGTTATGTCCCAATGTTACCCATGGAATCCTGTTTGAAACTGCACATTAGCTCACCCATAACACCTGCTAATGATTCGGTGTGTCTTTATGTTATTGATGAGGAGTATACAAAGCACGAGGTTACAACAAGGAATCAGTCCATTTGGCCCAAACACTCCATGCTACCATGCATGTGAGAAACTATCTTTGAGCCCGCAATGTCTAACAACATGAGGAGGGTAACCTTATGCATTAGAATCATTAAGCATGCTGAAATCATAACAACTTATTTAAATACATAAACTCTTCATGATTGATTGCTGTAATGAGTTAAACAGTCACAATTAAATATGTACGACCAAAACTTCATCTATCACAGGGGGTCATTGAGTATCCCACAGCTCTGATGGCATGCAACACTGGGGTATAAACAAACCAAAGACTGGTGTCATTACAATTAACATCCCTTAGCCACGTTATTATCAATACTCCCATTTGGCAGGTTTACACCTAATAAGGCAGGCTAATTAAACAAAGCGATTAACAATGCTTCCATTAGAACAAACTCATCTATGATGCTGTGTAAGCTTTTGGCTTTCTGTAAATGTTTGAAGCTTCACCCTGATCAATCAGACCAACGCTGTGCAAGGCAGGCTCTAAGCAGAATATCGTGTAACTTTGTGACGTGCTGCTGTAAGCCCTGAAGGATAGCCTGCCACCGTGTCAGCATTTTGAATCACTCAGCAGATATAGTATTTCTATTTTGTAAAGAAGCTATCTGCCATGATAATTAACACACTTGTCAAGGTTATGTACTTAAGAGGAAATTCACAGTCAATTATTGATGGTCAGATATGTCAACTGCAATGGGTTAAGTGCCACTCCGATATCAAGAGTAAACTCACAAGACTTCCTTCAATACACAAAAGAAACACTGCCTCATTGTACCAGCAAAAAAATTATTTTATCATGACTTCCAACCCATCAGACTCAATTAGCCGTTTGATGTTCACTGATGGTGGTTTGCAGAGCTCTGGCAATGCACTGTGCGGAGGCTAGGTGATTGGCCAGGAGACTTGGGTTTCAACTGCCAGTCTTCAGGGTTCGATTCCAGATTCAATCCCAGCCTCGGGGCACAGTCTGTGCGGAGTTTGCGCATTCTCCCCGTGTCTGCGTGGGTTTTCTCTCGGTGCTCCGGTTTCCTCCCACCGTCCAGAGGTGTACAGGTTTAGGTGGATTGGCCATGTTAAAGTGTCCTTAGTGTCCAGGAATGTGCAGACTGGCGGGAGTGGGGGAATGGGGTAAGCCATAGAAATGCAGCGTTACTGGGATAGGGTGGGGGGAGGGGTGTGGGTCTGTGTGGAATACGCTTCGGAGGGTCAGATTGGACTTGATGGGCTGAATGGCCTGATTCCATGCTATAGGGACTCTATGATTCACATGCGTTCTATTAAAGTCTGGGAGCTTACAGATGGGAAGGTTCTGAGGAGATCTGTGAGCACAGTCCAGAATCATATGAGGTCAAGAACAATTGAACTGGGAACCATAAAACATAGAACATAGAACAATACAGCACAAAACAGGCCTTTCGGCCCTCGATGTTGCGCCGACCTGTGAACTAATCTAAGCCCCTCCCCCTACACTATCCCATCATCATCCATATGCTTATCCAAGGACTGTTTAAATGCCCCTATTTTTGTCATGTCTGCCGTTGGCAGGAAAGCCATGAAGCAGTCGAACACAAGTTTCTAGCAAGTGCCCAAACGATCCAAGGCAACATGAGGAAGAACAAATTTCAAGTAGCAAGTGATCCCCAGAGCCGCTGTTTTATAGAGGGAGGTGCAATCATGGTTTTGAAAGAGGAATTAGATAAGCACCTAAAAGAGAAATAAAACAGGTTGCCAGGAAGAATGGGGAAGTGCGATCAATTCAGTTGGTCTTGCAGAGAGCTGGCGTGCATTTGAGGGGTCGAATGGCCACCTTCTGTGCTTTAGCCATTCTAAGATTCTAGGTGATCTACACTATTGGACTGTGCTAACATACTGCAGTATACAAAGCCCAGGAGATTCTAAGGTTTTAATCATGCCATCTGTTTGTTCCATTATAAATCATGATAGTGATCATGAAACTATAAAAATAATTAGGTCAAACAAAGTTTAGCAAACTCTTAGCATTGTCAAATATGCTCAGGGAAACTTGCAGTTGAATTTGAGCCTGTCAAGACTATTAGTTGAGTTTTGGGTAAGAGGTGGCTTTGAGTTGCATGTCAATTTCAAGATTAGGCAGAATCTGGGCTCCTTGGAGAAATGGATGCTGACCCACTTTGCTGGTGATACTGGTAGGAGGCCAGGCAGCAAACACCCATCAGAGGATCCCAGTCCAGTGATCCACCGAAGGATATCCTCGAGGAACCAGTGAGGTGTTGGAAAGGCAGCGATAGAAAGTATGACTAGTCAGGCAACCTTCAGTAGCACAGTTCATACAAATCGGCTGCTATACAGAAAGAAACATAATCGTGTTACCGCAGTTGTCATGGTAAGACCCCTTTTTATGTCTTGTTAATTCTCACACAGCCCTGCAATGCAAGAATTTACTTCTAGCACTGGCAACCTTTCCCTTCCTCACATCTCTTCAAACTCCCTCCAACAAGCAGAAGATACAGAAGCTTGAACACCCGCACCAATGGGTTCAAGAACAGCTTCTTCCCCTCTGTTATCAGATTGGCAAATGGACCTCTGTAATTGCAAATCTAATGTTGGTCTTGCTTTTGTGCATCTCCCTGTGCAGTGTAACCTTGTCTGCCTCACTCTGTCTCAGCACCCTATGATCTGTATGTCCTTGTTTGTTATGATCTACCTGTACTGCTCGCAAAACAAAACTTTTCACTGTACTTAGGTACACAAGACTGCAATAAATCAAATCAGCTATTTCCTCAGATGGTAGAGGAGGAATTTTGCTTCGTATCCTTCTATTTGCTCTCACACATTTTATATTTGCTATAGCTCACTTTCAGTAATCCTCCACCCTCTGCCCCAGAGTTCCTAACTTTGTTTCTTTGTGTTTCAGAATGAAAAAGAAACTGGATTCTTGGATCATGTTGGATAGTCATGGATGATCGCTGTGCATTGCCAAACCAGGGCTCCCATGCACTGCAAGCCAATCATCTGGGGTTATAAACTCAAGGCAATAATCATGACTGTCCAGCAGATGCACTCTCTCAGATTTAATTGATTTCCTCAAAATGGCTTATTACGGGGACAGCTTTTCCCTACTCTGATTCGTCATCACTTCGGTGCCCTTGATTGGCAGTTCAGTTGAGCCCTCTGATTGGACTTTGCAGATGTGTTGGTAATGAGTGAGGTACTTTGAATGCAGCCATGGGGGTAGCAGCTCTGTGGCATGGTGGGTAGTGTCCTGCCTCTGAGCTAGGTGTTCAAGTCTCATCTGCTCCAGAAGCTTGTAACAATAGCTCTAAGTAGGTCGATTTGGGAAAATATCTGAATGCAGCTTGGGGATTTATCCTGGGATTGGGGCCTCCATTGCACACACAGACACACACACACACACACACACACACACACACACACACACACACACACACACACACACACACACACACACACCTTGGGGTCCAATTAATTAATTTTCAAATTAAAATGGGTACATACCTCATTCAATCGACAATTTAAAGTGAGATGGTTAGTGCCATGGTAGCGCAACATTCACAAGTTACATATTTAGCTGGAAGTAGCTTATTTTGAGATGAGGTTACAGTGCAGCAATGATCACAAGGGCCTTTTTTAAACATTTCCTCATGGGATGTGGTCATCACTGGCAAAGACGACATTTATTGCCTGTCCCTAATTACCCAAAGGTCAGTTTGATGTCAACCCCGTTGCTGAAGGCCAGGAGTCATATGTAGGTCAGACCAGGTAAGGATGGCAGATTTAATTCCCTGTACGACATGAGCAAGCCAGATGGGTTTCATGAACAGTCAAACCAGCTTTCTGATTCCTAACTGTTTCCCACTTTATGGAACTCAAGTTTCACCATCTGCTCTGGTGGGAATGGAACTGATTTCTTCAGAACATTGATCTGAGATTTTGAATTACTTAGCAGCGAAATTACCACCATACCATCACTGCTAAGTAAAAATACCCTGGGCTAAGAACACAGCTCTAAACAACATGTAGGGTCACAAACCAGGTTTTCTTCATTTTAGCTGTTTCCCAACTCATCATTTTACGCTTTTTAAAATATCCTCTTGATTTTAAAGCTGCAGAAGTCATGCATGACATGGCAAACATGCTGAAAACTGCTTGCAAATCCAGCTCAAAGCGTCTCTCCCGGTCAGAAGGGTACAATCTCTCAGAAAGGTGTACAGTGTAAAAAGTTAGAGACGAGCATGATAAAGTGCCTTAAAGAGAGCCTGATTTAATGCAGACCTGTGCTCTATACTCACAGGGAAGTCACAGGACCCTGCTCAATCTGCAACTGATCCTGGGGAGTTCAGTGTTTCCTCAATCTAATCCTCTTTTTACAACAGTGTGTGGTGCTGTTGCATTGCCAACGCAGATATACCCTTAACCAGCTTTTGTGGCAAGGTCCCTTCACACCACCTCTTAATTTACAAAGTTCCTTCCTTTCCCCTGCCTCTCATTTGTGGTCACTACTTGCTGAGATGCATCGTTGAGGTTAAGTTTGGCAAATTCCTTCCCTACAGGATAGTAGTGAACCCAGATGGGTTATTACAATTGGCAGTGGTCCTATTAGGGTGGCATTTTATCCTAGATCTTGACTGGATTCAAATTTTACCAAATGCCCGTAGTTGGATTCAAACTCATGGCCCTACACCATTAGCCTGGGGTTCTGGATCACAAGTTTAGTGACATTAGTGGTGCCTGTTGCATCGAAACAATAGTAGCATTGCAAAGGCAGTTAATTGACCTTAAAATGCTTTGACGTATCCAGAAGGTACAAAAGGCGCTACATAGATGAGACTCTTAATTTACTCACTAACAATGAGAGGGGAGAGCATTTTAAACAGCAACGATTTCACAGTCCTTGCCACATCCATTTGGAGACCATTAAGCAACTCACTGGAGGAGGACACTCCATAAATCTCCCCATTTTCAGTAATGAGGGAGGCAGGAACATCATTACATAAGATAAGGCTGAAGCAGTCACTGCACTCTTCAGTCAAAAGTGCTGAAGGATGATCCATTTCAGCCTCCTCCAGATGTCCACAACATTACAGATACCAGTCATCAACCAATTCCATTCACTCCTTATGAAGTGGCTCAAGGCACTGGACACTGCAAAAGCAATGGGCTCTGACAACATTCCCGCAACATGGCCTGACCTAACTCTCGCCCTTATCCTGACCCTAACCGTAACCCTGATCCTAACCCTTACCCTAACACTGGCCCTGGCCCTAATCATAACTTTAATATAATCCTAACCCCATTACCCTAACCCTAAACCTGAACATAACCTTGATCCTAACCCTCATCTTAACCCTGAACTCTAACACAAACCCTGAACCTAACCCTAACTCTACCACTAACCCTAACTCTAACCCAAACCCTAACTCTAACCCAAACCCTAACTCTAATCCAAACCCTAATCCTAAACCTCACCCTAATCCAAACCCTAACCCAAATCCTAACCCAGCTCTAACTCAAACACAAACTCTAACCCTGACCCTAACTCTAACCCAAACCCTAACTCTAACCCTGACCCTAACTCTAACCCTGACCCTAACTCTAACCCTGACCCTAACTCTAACCCTGACCCTAACTCTAACCCTAGCCAACTTGTTCCAGTACAACTATGTATCTGGCACCTAGACAACATTGTGGAAAATTGCCCAGGTGTGTCCTGTACACCAAAAAGCAGGACAAATCCAACCCAGCTAATTACCGCATCTACTGTTGATCATCAGTAAAGTGATGGAAGGTGTCAGTAACAGAGCTATCGAGCAGCGCCTGCTCAGCAATAACCTGCTCAGTGACACCCAGTTTGGGTTCTGTCAGGGCCACTCAGCTCCAGGCCTCACTACAGCCTCGGTTCAAACAAGGATAAAAGAGCTGAATTCCCGAGGGGAGGTGAGAGTGGCAGCCCTTAACAGCCAGGCTGCATTCGACCGGGCGTGGCATCAAGGAGCCCTGGTAAAACTGGAGACAGCATGAATCAGGTGTAAAATTCCTCTCAGTTTGGAGTCATACCTGGCACATAGGAAGGCGGTTGTGGTTGTTGGAAGCCAATCATCTCAAAAGGAATTCCTCAGGGTAGTGTTCTCCACTTAGCCAACTTTAGCTGCTTCATCGAAAGCCTTCCTTACATCATAAGGTCAGAAGTGGGGATGTTCACTGATGATTGTGCAATGTTCAGCACCTTTTGCGACTCCTCAGATACTGAATCCATCTATGTCCAAATGCAAAAAGATCTGGACAATATTCAGGCTTGGGCTGACCGGTGGTAAGTAACTCTCACACCACACAGATGACAGGCAATGACCACTCCCAGCAAGAGAAAAACCAACCATAACCCTTTACAATTAGTGGCGTTGCCATCACTGAATCCCCTATGATCAACATCCTGAGGGTTACCATTGACCAGAAACTCAACTGGACCAGCCGTATAAACACAATAGCTACCAGTGCAGGTCAGAGGGAGGAATGCTGCAGTGAGTAACTCACTTCATGCCGGTACACCATCTACAAGAGTGTGATAGAATATTGCCCACTTGCCTGGATGAACACAGCTCCAATAATGCACAAGAAACTTGACACTATCCAAAACAAAGCAACCTGCTTGATGGGTATCACATTTGCAAACATTCATTCCCTTCATCACTAATGCTCAGTAGCAGCGATGTAAATTGTTTGCAAGATGCACTGCAGAAATTCACCTAAATTTCGCAGGCAGCGCTTTCTAAACCCACTGAGAAGGACAATGTAGCAGATATATGGGATCATCACCACCTCCAAGTTCCCATCCAAGCCACTCATCATCCCAACTTGGAAATATATCACTGTTCCCTCACTGTCACCGGGTCAAAATCTTGGAACTCCCTCCCTCACAATATTGTGGGTTAATCTACAACACAGATTGTAGGTTCAAGAAGGCTGCTCATCTCCACCTTCTCAAGAGGCAACTAGGGATGGGGCAATAGATACTGGCCCAGCCACACTCCATGAATGTTAAAAACATATAAAATTCTCACATTTACTTTTCTTTCCTCTGGCCCAACCTAAACAAACTTTCAGTGTTGTTCCAGTTTCCATTTCCATTATCCTCCCTTTGTGAAACCTCATGAAAGTTTTGGCAAAAATGTTCTGCATACTACCTTTCCTAAATTGCTTTGATTTATTCTACATTTCTTTGTTCTTGACCCCTCACTGGAAGCAACCTGATTCTAGCTACTCAGTTCTAACACTTCACAATATAAATCACTTCTATCAAATCATCCATTAATCTTTGGTTCTCTAATGAATGCTGGCTTCAGTATTTCAAGACTTTCCTTGTATTTGTTCAGATCAGCAAACTCAGCCTAGTCTAAGAATCAATCTCGTGACCTTCAGTGGATATGAAACATTTATTCCGGTCAGGGAGGAAGTTGTGTGGAAGTAAATGAACTTTGAGTGTTTTGTAATCTAACACAAATTTAGGTCACCCGAATCCTGCCTCTTATAACACGTGACACGGTCAAAGTATGAGCAATGATTTCAGTTTCATGGGTGTGAACAATGACCAATGCTATGGTCATATACTACAGTAAATACTATGACCAATGCACTGAAATACTGCAGCTTGTTGCTGGGTCATTCAGGACCAGGTGTTAACATTTCTAAGACTACAAAGCTGTTGTTCCAATACCATTCCAGATATTTCAGCAGGAGGCTGGCACTCCAATGCATATTGTGGGAACTGTTGAATGCCTCACTGGGAAGATGAAATGTTAAAATGAGGCTGTGTCGGTGTTGTGACGTTTATAAGGACCACAAGATGTAGAAGCAGCGTTAGGCCATTCAGCCCATCGAGTCTGCTTTGCCATTCGATCATGGCCAATAAGTTTCTCAGCCCCATTCACCTGTGTTCTCCTCGTAACCCTTGATCCTCTTACTAATCAAGAACCTATCTACCTCTGTCTTAGCTACTCACAATGATGTGACCTCCACAGCCCTCTGTTGCAGTAAGTACTTCACTGGTGTAAAGGGTTTTGAGGACTTCCTGAGGTCCTTGGAGGTGCTAAATAAGTATCTTTTCTTTTCGCAATCTTTAAATTCAAATGCTTCATTTAATCTCATACTTTTGTCAGTTTTCCACTTTTCACAAAAGTATGGAATAAAACTATAAAATTTTAAACTGCCCACCTGGTCCTATTGTTAAGACAGTGTGGCAAAATAAGTTCTGGTGAGGAGTCATCGCACTTGAATTGCTTCTCTCTCCACATCTGCTGAGTTTCTGCAGGAATTCTGTTTTTATTTCAGATCTCCAGCATCTGCAGTTCCTTATTTCAATTTAGTGGCAAAATGAGAGTCACATTACCTTCACAATATCTTGCTGCAAAGACAGGAGGGATGTGTTCAACCTTCAGTCCTCAGAAGGGAAGTACTTTCAATGAACTACACTTTCTGTAAGGCTCTGTGGATTAATTCCAAGATGAGATACACATCCACATTCCCCCGAAGGAAGGTTCCAAAAATATGTTGGATTTGAGTGTTCAAACCTCTTCAACTGGTCAGGTGCAATTCTTAATTTCCTAGCACTCCATAAAGGTGCATCAATGTATTGCTTCAATGTATTGCTGGGCTGTTAGTAAATGGATAAACACACAGACACACACACATGCACACCACACACACACACACACACACACACACACACACACACACACACACTCTCTCTCCCTGTGCCTTGCTCCCCCTCTCCCCCCACCCCAATGCTTCCGTCTAAGAACAGGGGAAGATTTACGCAATTAACTGATCTCAAATAGACAACAGTCCTTCCTGAATGGTCCTGAGCTACTCCAAAGAGACATTTTAAAAAAACTCATTCGCCAAAGATGTGGCAGCCATGCATCTGCCTCTCCACTTGAAGCATGGTGAATGGAGGAAACACAAATGAAGGAAGCTGGCAGTGTGGCAGCAACTCAAAAGTTTTGAAAAAGAGCAATTTCCAAAAGAGATACGTTAGCATTTTGCCGTTCATCATTCAACTAGTGACAGAAACCAGAGGAAATACAAGAAAGAGTAGGCCATTCAGTCCATCAAACCTATTCCTTTATTCAAACAGATCACAGATGATCATCTACCTCAACACCATGATCCCCATATCCCTTGATGTCATTAGTATCCAGATGTCTGCCAATCTCTCTCTTAAATATGTTCAATGATTGAGCTGAAATGGGTTTTATCGGATCAGCCATGACCGCATTGAATGGCAGAGCAGACTAATGGGCTGAATGGCCTAATTCTCTTCCCACATCTTAAGGTCTAACGAAACACAGCAACATGAACTCAGTAAATTCCCACAAGAAGAAATGTGATAACGAGCCAGCTAATCTGTTTTCTCAATGTTGATTGAGGGGAAAATATTGGCTCAGGCACTGGGAATAATTATCCAGGTCTTCTTCAAAGCTGTGCCGTGGGAATTTCTTTTACATTCAACAGAAAGGACAGAGCCTCAGTTTCTAATGCCTCATCCAGGAGCAGCATCTCCAAAAACACAGTGACTCAGCGGTGGTTAGCACTCGGAGATGCTGGAGTCAGAGATAATACAGTGTGGAGCTGGAGGAACACAACAGGCCAGGCAGCATCACAGAAGTGGGGAAGTTGAGGTTTTGGGTTGGGACCCTTCTTCAGAGCTGGTACTGCAACCTCCCAGCACCAGGGACTCAGGTTCTATTCCAGCCTCGGGCGACTGCCTGTGTTGGCTTTGCACATTCTCATCATATCTGCGTGGGTTTCCTCCAGGTGCTCCGGTTTCTTCCAAAGGTGTGCAGGCTAGAGTGACTTGGCGTGCTAAATTGCCCAAAGTGTCCAGGGATGTATAAGTTAGGTGGATGAGCCATGGGAAATGTGGGGTTAAAGGGTCAGAGTAAAGGAGGGGGTTGGAATGTGGTTCGAAGGATTGGTGTGGACTCAATGCGCTGAATGGCTTACTTCCATACTGTAGGAATTCTATTCTATGAACAGCACGAATCTGGAGTGGGGTTTTAACCTAGGGATAAGAGTGTTACCAACTTCACCAAAGTTGACGCAAGATTAACAGCAATTGTACTGAATGGTACAGCAACAGTGACGGGCTTTTTAGATCATTCCTGCTCCCTTTATCTGAGTTCCTATTACCAAACTTGGCTGACTCTGTGAACACACCCACCAATACCTGTCTAATCCTGATTTCTATGGGGTTACAGATGCACAGCACTGACTGTTATTGGGTGAAGACCCTCAAAGAATTCCCAGGATTAATGTTGCTCAAGTGAATTCTTGACAAAGTGCACAAAACATCTCCAGAAGGGCTTGGGTCTTCATGTAAGTAGTGTTGGTCATGAGAAGCTGGGCATGCCAAGTGAAGCAGCAGAGATGTTGAAAAGGAATTGCTGAGAATCAAAATCATCTCCATGTTCACTCCCAAACAGTCAAGGCTGTCAGAATAGAATATCAGTTGGAGCAAATCAGGACAGGACTTATACACTAAATGGTAAGATCTTGGGTGGTGCTTCTAAACAAAGAGACCTTGGAATACAGGCTCATAATTCCCCAAAAGTGACTCACAAGTAGATAGGATAGTGAAGGAGTTTGATATGCTTGCCTTTATTGGTCAGTGCATTGAGTGAAGGAGTTGAAAAGTCATGTTGCGGCTATACAGGTCATTGGTTAGGCCACACCTGGGATACTGCATGAAATTCTGGTCTCACTGCTATAGGAAAGATGTTGGTAAACTTGAAAGCATGCAGAAAGGATGTACAGAGATGCTGCCGGAATTGGAAGGTTTGAGCTGCAGGACATTGAATAGCCAATGTCTTTTTCTTAGGTTGGGGCGTACAAAACAAGTAGACATAGGTTTACGATGAGATAGGAAAGATTTAAAACAGACCTAAAGGGCAATGCTTTCACACAGAGGGTGGTGCATGGAAGGATTGAGCTGCCGGGGGTAATGGTGGGTACGGTTAGAACATTTAAAAGGCATCTGGATGGTATATGAATAGGAAGGGTTTAGTCAGATATGGGCCAAATGCTGGCCAATGGGACTAGATTAATTTAGAATGGCTGGTCAGCATGAATGAGTTGGACTGAAGGTCTGCTTCCATGCTGTATAATTCTATGACGACAAGCATCAAGACGCCATTCACCTTCTTTGATTTGGGTGCCAGCTGGCATTAATGTGGTGATTAGCTGTTTAGCCAGTTTGCTGGTGCTGGGCTTCTGCCTATTTACCGGGGTGGTATCTTGTATTAAATGTGGACTAAGCTGGTCTTACAACTCAAAATCCCATCATGGCTCCTCTCAACTTGTTCAGTGCACTCGTAAGTTGCCGAAAAAACATTCCCTTTTTTAAACTCGAGACAAGGAAGAAGATGAAAGAAAGCAAAGTTGTCGTTAGTTAAATGTGCAGTCAGCATTAACAAGTCAAACAAATACATTCGACGTCTGAATCAAGAAATCATATCAATCAATGTCAAAACCACAAATAACAAAATGTATAAGCTCAGAGAAGCTGCAATGAACAGGACTCGGCCATTAGGTCATTACCACCAAAGGCAATCATGCTACCATTGTTTGTAACAGAGGCACATTACAGGACTCTTAACGTACAAACAGGAAAATTTGATGGTTTGACTGCAGGGCAGAGTGTATTAAATTTCACTGCCAAAGGCCAACTGGGTCAGCACAAGCATGAGAGAAGGAAACTCTGTCAGAACAGCAGTCGCTTAAAACAAAAAAAATGCTCATTGATAGGGGGAAAAAAGTGAAGTGCACCAAAGCAAGATTACTGCGTAAAACATTGAAACTCAGTCAACATTCTTCATCCGTGGGTGCACTGTCCAATCCAATAGCGTGGATAGCTTGGGAATCATCAGTTTAATCAACAAAGATTGTAAAGTTTGTTCACAAGTCAACAGTTAGCTCTTGCAGCCTCTCAAGTGAAAAATAAACAAGCTAACCAATTGTTAGCTTTAAAAAAATATATTTAGGATCTTACTGAAGAAGAACTTTGTCCCTTCCTTTTACCAAAGTGTGCATTTCCCTCAATAGTTCTAAGTTTTGAATTTGAATGCTAAAATAGCTTCCTCTTGAGGGATGTGAACCAAGTCAAAAAAGCTTCGGGCCTCATTGAGAAACAGCTTCAAAATTGTACTTGAACTCTTGTTTGACATGTTAAGCAACAAAATGATAACTGTTTTAGCACAATCTCTATTTGTTCCTGTTGCACACACGGGTTGTGGTTCACAGTTACACTATTCTGCAAAGCTGCTTGTTGATCATTGGAGATCCACACAATGAACAAAACATTGTACTATCACAAATACATTGCCTTTTTCTGTAAAAAGAATGAAACCTAGCAAAATGAATGGGTCCATTTCTTTTCCATTTCTAATCTGGAGAACACACACTTGGCCCCTATTTCCTCTGGTCTTGAATTACTGAAGGGGAGTCTGACCCAGTAAACATAAACGCTTAAATGGCAATTTCCCTACTCGGGGCAGATCGTCTGTGTATAGAGGCTGGCTAAGGGGGGAAAGGTCACTTGCACCAAGCTTCGAGGGACGCACCAGCTTTGAAGGACAGATCACAGCCATGGTATAAACCCAAACAAGTCTGTGGTTACACTGCCCTTTGGAAGCTGATAGCAGACAAGGGGTTAAACATGATTCAGCTATGTCTCCATAAAGGAAACAGAACAAATTGTCCACTATCAGATAAAAAGATGAGTTTTACAATTAATGATACTTTGCTTGTTTAATTATCACAGTTATCACCTTTTGGAAGGAACAAACTGAAGGTAGAGTATATTAATCCATTCTCTGTTACTAACCTCTGAACTTGTTTGAGGGTCAGTAAAGCTCCATGATTCAATGGTCTAAAGGTTACACTATCATCTGGCACACTCCAAAGTCTTTTGCATATTTTTCCTGACCTTCCAACCGCAGGCTATTATTTTGACAGCCATCATCACTAAGGCAATCATAAAATTACTTGTGCAAATTCCCAAGCAATTGAAAGGAGCCCATGAGTTGTGCTACTTTTTCATCTTCATTAAATCAAAGTTATCCCCAAATTACAGCACGTGGCAACTTCTGTCCAGTTGATTATTCAACAGCGAGAATATCTTAGACCCAGAGTAACGACTGAAGCAAGCAAAACTGAAATGAGAGGAAACCTCACTTCCACCCATTAGATCATTGGGAGGTTATCTAAATGCAACCGACAGAGGACCAGCAAGAAATTAAGCACACTTGGTTAAATGAATTAATGACTTATTTTATTATTGCAAAACTCAGATGAAGAAAGCATTGCCATATTTTTATGTTTATCCCTGAGAGAAAGCAGATTTTCATAACAAAATTATAATTTGAAATGATCAGTCATAATTCCAGGCTAGGTAGGTCAAGGGGAATTATATGCACTGTTACAGCAGTACCACTTCCTTGTGCTGATACATGCCATTAATCACGGAAAGTTTTCCCAAATGTTGTGATCAGGCTGTCAGACTGAAGATCTCCTTCCTCTATATTTCTTTCTCTTGAAATATTATCTCACTGTCCCAGAGGTTGGGGCTGTTCCTGGCTCAGCCCGAGGTCCCTGACACTGGGAGCTGTGCATTGCTGTGAAAGTTACCATAGTCTTACCAGAACATAGGGCTGCATGCTCATCAGAGAGGGGAGACTGGAGCTGGTTTAACCTGAAAGTCACCACGCCTCAGGCAAGGGGGGAGGTTGAGAAGAAGAATCCTTCATAGTGAGTTGAACTGGCATGGAAATTGAACCCACACTGCTGACCTCACTCTGCGGCATGCACCAGCCTTCCAGCCAGCTGAGCTAACCCCAGCCTATTCAGCCTCTCCCTATAGATAAATCCTCCAACCCTGGCCACATCTTTGTAGCTCTTTTCTGAACATTTTGAAGTTTCACAACCTCTTTTCTGTACCGGGCTACTGTGGGATTCTCTGTTCTGATGAGCTTAAACTGAACCTGAAGGTGTTTCTTTAAGCAGTATTTATTTATGATGTGTATTTATGAAAATGCCACTGGACTCTGCTTTCTCTGCACAGATGTTGCCAGACCTGCTGAGGTTCATCAGCAGTTTCTGTTCCTGTTAAAAACAAAGTTGCTGGAAAAGCTCAGCAGGTCAGGCAGCATCTGTGCGGGAGAAAACAGAGTTAACGTTTCATTATTATTATTGTTATTATTATTATCATTAGACTGGCCTTTTAATTCCAAATTTTTCTTGAATTCAAATTTCATTAATTGCCCTGGTGTGTCAACTCTCTGTCTTTGATATTAACCTAGATGAGTGGACTTTGGATTACTAGTCTAGAGTCTAAGCCACTACAACACTATCTCCCCTTCCTTCATTGCGATATTAAAGTAGATGTTTTGCTGAAGTGGTTATTTATTATTTATTAAGTATTCATTATCTGATGCACTATTAATTGTACAGTTGGCGAGAAGATAACAGTTCTGAAGGGGTTAATCTTTGTGTTATACAGAGTCTATGGTTGGAGAGAAAGTGTTCTCCCCTAGATTTTGAAGCGAACAGACAGATATTTATCATCTCCCTGAGGTGCTAGTAATGATGCCTGGCCAAATGGGATTGTACTTATTACTATCAGCCTCTTGTTGTTGAAGAACAGTGTTCCCTCTGTAGATATTTTACGGTGGTACACCTTCTGCCACTAATCATTTGATTCCTTTCAGTTCATTCACAGGAAGAGGGCATTGTTGGCTAGGTGAACATTCATTGCCCATCCTGAATTGCCCTGGAGAAAATGCCATCTTGAAATTCTGCAAGCGTGCATCAGATAGACAACCAAGCAACGACAACAGGGGAGCACGTTACTGCAGGTGCTGGAATTTGTACTGGAAACAACAAATACTGGAGATCACAGTCGGTCAGGCTGCATCCATGGAGAGAGAGCGAGTGAACGTTTCAACTCGCGATGATTCTTCATCGGAGCTGACATGGACTCTCGATGATTCTTCATCGGAGCTGACATGGACTCTCGATGATTCTTCATCGGAGCTGACATGGACTCGCGATGATTCTTCATCGGAGCTGACATGGACTCGCGATGATTCTTCATCGGAGCTGACCTGCAGTATGGAGGGGTGCCTTTTGTGCTGCAGTGGGGGGTGTGGAAGGTTGGAGTGCTGAGGGAGAAAAGCTGTTGATAGTCAACTAGACTCAAAACGTTAGCTTGCTTTCTCTCCAAGGATGCTGCCTGACCTGCTGTGATCTCAAAGGCAGTGGAGGCTTGGCAGCAGTGAACTGCTTCAGTACAGTATGCAGAAATGGAAAATACAGCAGGGTAGCGGGAGTGAATATCCTGAAAAATACCACAGACATCATTGCTTTTCAGACGGGGAGACCTAAGTTGAGTTTGCAACATCGGTATAAGCTGAAGCTAACTTCCTGATTTCTGGGATGGCTGCACTGATGTATGAAGGGACACTGGATCGATTAGGACTGGAGTCACTGGAGTTTAGAAGAATGATTGGGGATCTCAAAGTAACTTACAAAGTTCTAACAGGACCAGACAGGGTAAACACAGCAAGGATGTTCTTGATGACTGGGGGGGGAATTTAGAGCCAGGGGTCACACTTAGTCTAAGGAAATGGAGGATGCCATGAAGGACTTAGGTGAGGAGCAATATCAGCACTCAGACAGCGGTGAGCCAGAGGAATTCTCTGCCGCTGAAAATGGTTGTGGTCAAAAGCTTTCAATGTTTTTAAGAAGGAGTTAGATTAGTTCTTAGGGTTAAAGGGATCAAAAGGTATGGTGGAAATGTGGGCTAAGGGGTCTGAGATGGATGACAGCCATGATCATATTGAATGGTGGAGCAGATCCACGGGCTGACTGGCCTACATCTTGCTCCTATTTTTTGATGAAAAGTGTTGATAAGAGCACAGAACAAGTTTGTCCCTTGTATTTCTGGCACAGAATTGGAAACGAAATGAATTTCTGCTCCTGATCCGTGATGCGACGGGGTGTGATGTTACACTAACAGCCTGCAGTCTGATGTTCATAAACACTTCAGGAGGGGAAAAACAGAAGAAATTTTATTTGCGTAAAACACTAAAGCGAAGGGAAAATAGTTGGGAATATTTTTCTCCGATCTGTTTTTGGGCAGTAAAGTGGTACACATTTAGAAATACGAGGGTTGAGCAATGGAAGTGGGCTCAGTTTCATTAAAACCAAACAGTTTTTGACCCATATTTTACAACCCTTTGAGAATGTGGGTGATCTACAGATTTGGAATTTCTGTTTCTGCTTTAGCTATGTCAGCATTACAAACTGAAATTAGTCATCCAACGTCATTTTTTGAAAATGTTTGGTAGGATTCCTCACAGGAGGCTAGTCCCAAAATTCCAGATGCACCCTCCCCATCATCCCCATCCCCCACCTCATGTTAAACATCAGTAGTTCTATGGTCACTGTCTGACAGCTCATCAGTGGTTGTCTTAATAGCATTTTGAAACAAGTGGTTCTCAATGGCTATGTCTGAACATAGATCTTTCTACAGCAATGACCATAAACTTCATTCCTTGTGCTGTTACTACCCAGTAATATGTTAGAGTTTCTCTTCACACTCAATCAGACAGAGAAGGTGCTTCAAGTTGGATCTATTCACTGAGAACAGGTCCCCTTGGAGTCATGGAATTTTTACAGTATGGAATGAGGCCTTTCAGCCTACTTTACCTAAGCCAGCCATCAAACGCCCATCGATTCTAATCCCATTTTCCAGCATTTGACCAGTTGTCTTATCTGCTCTGGTTTTTCAAGTGCTTATCTAAATACTTCCTCAAAGCCTTGAGGGTTCCTGTCTCTACCATCCTGTAAGGCAGTGAATCCCAATGACCCACAACCCTTTCTTTTTTCCCTGAAATCCCCTTTAAACCTTCTGCTCCTGACTTTAAAAAGGTGCCCTTTGGTTATTGACCCGTCGAAAAAGGGAAAGGTTTTTGCCTATCCATCCTGTCTATGCTCCTCAGAACTTTGTATTCCTACATCGGGTATGCCCTCAGCCCTCTCCACTCTAAGGAGAACAATTCCAGCCTATCTGGTGTCCCGTCATGGACTAAGCAACATCCTTGTGAATCACCTGTGTACCCTCTCCAGCATGGTCATGTCCTTCCCATAGCAGATCAAACTTCCATAAACCTTCCTAAAGATCATCTTAATTACTTTGGGCTCTCAGTTACCCCTTCTAAAGTGCACCATCTGTTAACCTAGTGCCCATTTGGTAAGTCCCTTAAGGCATTTCTTTACACTGACTGTGAATTTTAAGTGCAAGTTATTTACTGTTTTGGGGACTTCAAAAGTGTGATTATATTCATGATTTTGTTCCTGTTAGCTAGATGTCATCAACGGTATAGAACATAGAACATAGAATATAGAACATAGAACAGTGCAGCACAGTACAGGCCCTTCAGCCCATGATGTTGTGTCAAACTATTATCCTACTAAGATCAATCTACCCTGCATACCCCAAGTTTTACTACCCTCCTTGTGCCTATCCGAGAGTCACTTAAAAGTCCTTAAAGTACCTGACTCAAATTTAGAGGATTTACGGGATAAAACCACCTTGAAGTTGCTGGTGGCTATATAATGTCAAATATGGTCGCATGTTGTTTCTTTGCTCCCAGCTCGTGGAACGATTAACCTGGAATAAAAATAAGAGGCAAAGAAATCCCTGCGCAGTTAGGCAGTATTTGTTCAGGCAAAAAAAATTGTCAATAATAATTTATTTCTTAATTTAAAAGTAAAATACAAATCTTACCATTCAGACCATGGTAGCACTGAGGAGTATACAAAACGTTTTTGTGCAGTATCAGAGTTTCACGTACCAGCAGCAAGACTTTAAAATATTTGCGGAACTAAAGCCATTTGTTTGAAGTCCACATTTAATTTCTCCCAGACTGGTTTCTAAAGGTAGAATGATGTTGCCCTCAAGTGTGCTGAATAATCAAGCACAGGATTGAACTTCTTTCAATTTACTCAAAAGCAATTGATCCTGTTCTTCTGAATTTTGAGTAGGTGCTATGCAGGCAGTCTAAAAGGGCAGCTCTAACCCCAAATATACATTGTTCAGCTGGCTGGAAGTACCACAAAGTAAAGTATCACACTGCGAGAACAAGCAACGACAACATTAACCACTTGTTCTACACCTTTGCTGTAAATTAAAATCACTCCTGCAAAGCTTTACATTGAAATATATGGTGTGGGCAATTCCCCAGTTTATTTGCAGGGACATATGTTGTAATATGCAGCATGGAAAATGTCATAAAAACACAACGGACTGCGGATGCTGTAAATCAGAAACAAAAACATAAGTTGCTGGAAAAGCTCAGCAAGTCTGGCAGCAGCTGTGGAGAGAAATCAGAGTTAACGTTTCAGGCCAAGTGTCCCTTCCTCCGAACTGGAAGATGTCATATCTGTTACTTGGTCTGTTCATTTTCATTTATGATAATATTACTGAAATGAACAGTCACGTTTGTAAAGCAAATGCATAATGTCAGGACATCCAGAAAACCCCTTACAGCCAATTAAGCTACACATTTGTGTTTGTAATGAGGGAAATACAGAAGCCAACTTACGGATGGCAAGATCCCATAAAATAACAGTGATCATCCAATTGTCCCTCAAGTGTTGTTGGCTGAGGTATAAGTATTGACCCCTGCTCAGTATGCCTCTGCTCTCACTCAAGATAGTAACTGGATGAATTTTTATATGATCCTGAGAAGGGATGACTTGGTTTAAAATTCAGATGAAAGACAACACTCCCTCAGTACTGCGCTGGAGTGTCAGGTCCTGGAGTGGGACTTAAACCAACAGCGTTCTGACTCGCAGGAGAGAGCTCTACCTATTGAGCCGTAGCTGCCACTTAGCTACAAAGAGCTTATGAAAGAATTGTTTGTCAAACGGTCTGCCCAACCTCTTATAATTCTGTGCTAATAATTTGTCTGAGAGTCACAGAGGGCTGAAAGTTTTAAGTTGGCTGTTGTAATACCTGCTTTGACCAGCAAAGCTAATTTGAAATGAGCCAAACCAGATGGTTGGCCCCTGTTTGATCAATGTTATGAATAGATTGTGTTTAAATGGATACTGATAAAATAAAACAAAATTTGTGTCACAAGTGAATTATTGGAATGGCTAAAAATCGTTAACGTATCCTAGTATTTCCTGAATAACTTGGATGATTTGTCTGCATATCCAACAACTAGTCCAGAGATTACACATTTCTCTTTTATGCCAGAGAATTGATGGACATATTCCAGTAAAGCATCCATAAGGGCTATCCTCTATCTCTAGCTGTTTTGACTGGGTTGGCTCACTCCTGACCAGCTGTCTGAATGGAAGTGACATGGGGAGCTGGTTGGTGGGTTTAGTGGGTGATACATCCAGACTCAGACTATTGACCTCACTTCGGGGGGGTGGTCCAAGCAGAGTTCAAAGCCAGATACCTACTCCCTGACTTTGTTACCATTCAGTGTAAACCAATACCTTCAGGAAAGAATCGAAGCTGAGGAAATTACATAGATGGCGAGTCCCAAAGTCAAGAAAACGAGTTTCTACAACATGAAAAAGAAACACCTTCATAGCAGCAGTTAGAGGGGAGAATGGAATTGCATCAGCCATTGCATTTACACTTTTACCAAAGCAAAGTCACTGAGGAGATTGATGCAAAAGTCAAAAAAAGAGCATGTCTCTTTGCAATGTGTCTTTTGACCATTTGACCATAAGATACAGGAGCAGAATTAGGCCATTCAGCTGGCCACATCTGCTCCACCATTCAATCATGGCTGACATGTTTCTTAGCCCCATTCTCTGCCTTCTCCCTGTAACCCTTAATCCCCTTACTAATCAAGAACCTATCTATCACTACTTTAAATAAGACACTATCAAGTGATTGTGTTGCATCAGACGAGTGAAAATTCTGCTATAAAACCATTTTCCACACAAAGTATTTGGGGATTCTGCAACTCATTACTGTCTCACCAATAGTTTATCTTTGAATTGTTTGGATTGAGGTACACCTCTCAGCACCCGCTAGCATGTTGTACTGAAACTTTTAAAACTATTTATCGAAGGTAGAAAGTACCAGAGAAACTCAGCAGGTCTGGTAGCTTGGTTTTGTGGAGAGAGATACAGAGTTACTGTTTTGAGTCTGGTATGACTCTTCCTTGGAACTGGTGATGGTACCAACTATAATCAATATTGAAAGCACGGTAAACACTGACCTACAGATAAAACTCAAGACCTTTGTGCCTCTGGGTCATCCTCATAGTTCACATCTTCAGTTCAGTGAAGTACAACAATAAACACACCTCCAAAAATAAAAGATTTAATTTTTGTGATAGTTTCTTTTAAAGAACTTGAATACCCAAAGCACACATTGACATCAATTGGTTATTGCATTTTTGTAACAAATTATAGGGACTGTGACGAAGGGTTCACTTGCAGTACCTATATTATAGGCATACAAGCATATATTTTTCTAAGCATTCCAGGAAATTTGTAAAATGGTCCACCTACAAATTGATGTGGGGGCTTGAAAAAGAATTGTTGCCAAATTTGAGTTGGTGAACCACGATTGTAAGTGATCGGAAGTTTCTCTGCTCTCCGTTAATCTGACTTTAGGGTGTGGTGGTTTTTTGTTTGACTTGCAACATCAGATCATTCTTTAACCACAAAACCACTTAACGATGCACATAGTCTAACCAACTATAGACAAAAGGAACCTGGGCACTTAGTGGTTAGTGGGAAGTGGTGGGTGGAGAGGTTGGACGGCTGGGGGTGAGTGCAAGGGGGTTGGGGGGCTGTGGGGTGGCGATGGGAGGCCAAGACATTAATTAGATAATTCAAAAAACATGTTGGTGTTTGTGATCTTCAAATAAAAAGGGCCAGGTGGATTTATCACAAGTAAAAACACTTCTGCTTTCTTTAACATAGTGTGATCATCTATTTGCATGATTGACCATGACGTTGGAACGTGACACATGTCTATCATTGGGCCGTTGCCAATATTATCAACTTTCAGGGAAGAATCTAGTCTTGTGGTTAGCATCATTCTGTTTGTAAACAGAGTGTGTATCATTGTTGACAAGGATAATCAAAATGATAACATTGTGCTCCTCAGGCTGCTATTCTCTCAGATATTTGAGCTCTGCAAAATGCCCACATTTCGACAATGTGTGCAAACTGCTGTTGAATGTATTTAATGTCGAATGAGTTAGCCAGTGTTTTATCTTGCAAATGCGTATGCTTAACAATGATGAAAGATGTTGTAGAAAGTATTATTCAAGAAGATGGAGCTGTAACAAAAACATTTGATGCTCCTGCACTGAAACTAAAAAGAAATGAAACTTGTGTACAATGCTCAATGACAGAGAGCCAGATTAAAGTCTGTAAACACAGACAAAGTTGCTCCAGATAAACGCTGACAAAAATCAGATTTCCTTTCTTCTACTGGGATTCAACTTCTCCTTTCTCCTAGCCTTTAATTTCCCCAACATCTAATTTTGCACCTAATCTTTGTCCGATTTCACCCCCAATTTTCCCCATTCTTCTGATGGCTTAAATTTCCTGGCCCTGTCAGCAATTTTTAATTTCTTATCAGCATGCCATTTTCATTCAAAATGGCAACCAAGGCTGATCAGCTCGTTAAAGGTTTAAGACCCAGATTTGTGTTGGGATGTGCAGCACGCACATCTGGATTACAGGCAGGGGTTCCGTGGCTGTTATATCCAAGGACACGAGCCCCATGCCTTCTGAAAGAACACCTAAAAGGAGTGAAATATAAGCCTCAGCATGCATCCTCATTGTTTTAGTGGAGCTTTGTAGTGCAGCTGTAATGAACGAGCTCCCAAGGCCAATCTCATTCTCAGTTGCCAATGCTTCATGTACCCCCTACTGGCTGAAAGGTCACAGGCCTGACTGCTACCACAGACAATTGTGTGGCAAAGGAGGACGTCTATAACAAATCATTTACTGCAATTGCCTCGAATGAGCCGAAGTGAGAAAATTACACTTGGATTCGGGAGATGTAAAAATTCTCATAAATGACACACTTCCTTGCGAGTAATTTTAAGAGCAGTTCCAAATAACAACGAGTAACCACTATCCAATCAGACCCTGATAAGCTGTGAGGTTAGCGTTAGGGTTACGTTTTGAAGAGCTTTATTAAAAAAAAGAGGAAAATCTAAAGAATGATATTTCAAAATACTTTATTCGCTGCTTTAATAATTAATGGATAATAAAGAGTTTTTTTTGAATATTTCAGATGCGTTAAGCAATGAAATGCCTTTTTATTCTCACTGTCTGACTGCAGCCTGCTCTGCGTTGAATGACTCTCTGAGGAAATGGCACTTTGCAGTTGTTTTGTTTCTTTTGCCAATGCAAGCATTATAGAGATCTAACAGGCAACCAGTTCTAGACCCTGGTCTGTCAGTGTAGCCAGCAACCTTCAGAAGCCTGCAACCAAACATTTGCAAAGAAGTTTGCACCCAACAAGTTATCGAGCTATTCTATAGTATAGTCTTCACAAGCTCAACCTATGTTAGACACCAAGGTAAGGGCAGATTCTCGCAGAATGTTAGCTCACAAAGCTGAGCAGATGAACGTTTAAAATCAATGTCCAAAAGCCTATCAATCTCAGATGAAACAAAGAACTATGGATGCTGGAAATCTGAAACAGAAACAGAAATTGCTGGAGATACTCAGCAGGCCTGGCAGATCTGTGGAGAGAGGAACAATGTTAATGCTTCGAGTCTAGTGACCCTTCTTCAAAACAGCCTTCTTCCACCTCAGTCTTGTGTACACTCAATGATTTGAGAATTCATGACTCTCTGATAAGCTCAGGACATCTCATTGCACTGTGCAGTCAGTGAAGTCCTTTTTTGAAGTGTATTCAGTGCCGTAATGTAGGATATAGTACATATAGTGCATGCAGCAAGCTTCCTCAAACAGCAATATATTCATGACCAGTTGATTTGTTTTCTGTCTGAAGAGTCATACCAGACTTGAAAAGTTAACCCTGTTTCTCTCTCCACAGATGCTGCCAGATCTGCTGAGTTTCTCCAGCAATTTCTTGTTTTTTTCGTTTGATATGTTTTTATTCTTAGGATTTATTGACAAACATTAGACTGGGACAATATTCTGATTTTCTTGAAAATAAGTTCATTTATATCCAGCTGAAGGAGCAGATAAACTCTCAGTTTAATATCTCACGTGGAAGACACAGCCAGCAACAGAGCTGCACCACAGTGTCAGACTACAAACTCCCCAAAAACAAACTTGGAAATTGTAAGTGCTGCCAGGTGTTAGTTGGAATGGTTAAATCATCATAGAACCCCTACAGTGTGGAAACAGGCCATTCAGCCCAACAAGCCAATACTGGCCTCTCCAAAGAGTATCCTACCCAGATCCATTCCCCTATCCCTGCATTTTCCCATGTCTAACCCAAACATCCCCAGGAACAATAGCATGGCCAATCCATCTGCCCTATACATCTTTGGACTGTGGGAGAAAACTGGAACACCCGGAGGGGACCCACACAGACACGGGGAGAATGTGCAAACTCCACACAGACAGTTGCCTGAGTGGGGAAATCGAACCCGGGTCCCTGGCACTGTGAGGCAGCAGCACCAACCACTGAGCCTATGTGCAATATGATTGCATGCTAAAGTGTTCACACATTTCCTTCCCTAAAGAACATTAAAGAACCAAATAGGATTTTCCTGACAGTTGATAATGGTTTCATGGTCACTAGTCTCTCAGCATGGTGGACTTGCACGAACTGGAAGCTGAACAAATCAGAACAAAAGACCCCGTTCTTTGCAGACAGAAGGAACATGGGAACACCCTTCATCTGTTACAACTCAACTAAAGAAGTGTCAGCTATTCACTGGGTCATTGTCCAGAGCAATGCCCTGGCCAATCAGAACCAACCTGCCTGGTCAAAGTTTAAAACAAGATGTCAGTTAACTGCCAAATGGCATGAATGGATACATTCTCCATGGAAGCACATCTACTAATCCACTTGCCAACCAATCTGCACTCATCTCTCATTCAATAGAGAAGTTGGTTTTCCCCTTGAATTGGTATTTCTTGCAATCTGTCCTGATGAACACAAGATGAAAAACTTCAACCAAAGGTTTTGTGCTATAAGGCTTCAGTTTTCTGGAGGAATGTAAATGTGGCAAATAGGTTTCTATGAATGAGAGTGGTCTTTTGTTCTAATTTAGTGAAGTCTGCAATAGCCACTTCGAATGAATTCTTGAGGAAGTCGGAATGACATGTGCTACACTGAGGTCTGAGACAGAGTCAGACCGAACTCCAGTGAGGTCCATCTCAATGTCAGGAGTATCTCACTCCGTCCTTTATCCTTTCATTGAACAATGAGGTGTGGTTCTCACCAGGCAATGGTGAGTTGTCAATGAAGGAGGAGGATTGCTTGTTCAATGTTTTGTAAATGCCGCAAGTTGCCTCATTAATATTCCCATTTTGCCAAAGCACCACCAAGCAATTAATGCATCAAGAGTTCTCAACTTGGAAGTCAGAGAGGGTGACCAGCAATTGCAGCTCACCACCTGCTCCAAAGGACAAATCCGTTGGACACTGGGCACCCATCATACACATTTCACACCCATAGACATTGGTATCTGACATGTGCCAGCCTCCACAAATCTACCTGATGCGTAGGCTCTGTGCAGTGTGGAAGCAGGTCAGTCAGCCCATTGAGTCCACACAGAACCTCAGAAGAGCACCCTAGCAAACCCAAACCCCTGACTGTATCCCTGTAACCCTGCATTTCCCACGGCCAATCCATCTAACCTGCACATCTTTAGACTGCGAGAGCAAACCAGAGCACCTAGAAGCAGCCCCGTAGACACAGGGTGCATGTACAAACTCCCCAGAGAGGCTGGAATCGAACCTGGGTCCCTGGTGCTCTGATGCTGCAGTGCTAACCACTGAACCATGGTACCACCCCATACCACCTCCCTGATTAACTTACAGGACGCTTCTGCTCTTTAAAGCTGCAGCTCAGCTTGCCCCGGTAACTCCCATTGTAACGCTGCAGTGCAGACACTATGCACTCAGGGACACACACTCAGCTCATCGACTGCACCAGGCTACATCTCCATCAGGCTCTTGACTCACTCTGATTTCACAGCTTTCCTGCCTTCTTTTGCCTTGCTCATTAGTACAGAGGAAGAGTTGCCCTTGTTGGTAGCCGGCCTCAGTCAAGTCAAGGTGGAGAGTCTTCACTCTGGGGGTACCTGCCCAGGAAATGAAGGGCATGCTCCAGCACAGGGCAGAGCTTGCCTGGGTGCATGATGGGCTTTTAAAGATGGCACATGCAACGAGACGCCGTTCTCTTGGCAGAAGTGGGTGGAGATTTATTCAGCAAACGACACATGGTAGGATGAGGATCGAATCAGGTGTGAGGGATGCCATGGGGCTGGCTGAGTAGCTCATGGGGTATGTTTGGTAAGACAGGACGGAATAGCCTGTGGTTGGAATCTCTCCAAAACACTCGACACAATTCACACTGAGTCAAGAAAACACAGGATTCAACCCTTCGAGCTTTACTTTTCTTCACCTCTGCCTGCATCTTGAGGCCTGCCCACCACCCCACCTCCCACCCCAAGTAGTAATTTTTTTTATTCATTCATGGAATATGGGTGTCACAGGCTATGCCAGCATTTATTGCCCATTACTAATTTCCCAGAGGGCAATTAAGAGTCAACACCGTTGCTGTGGGCCTGGAGTCATATGTAGGTCAGACCAGGTAGAGATGGCAGTTTCCTTCCCTAAAGAACATTAAAGAACCAAATAGGATTTTCCTGACAGTTGATAATGGTTTTATGGTCACTATTAGACTCTTAATTCCAGATTTATTTTGAATCAAAAGTTCCACCATCTGCCATGACAAGATGTGAACCTGGGTCCCCAGAACATTACCTGGATTCCTGGATTAACAGTCCAGCAGCAGTACCACTGGGCTATGTGTAAGGGAAGAAAGTGGTAGGTGAAGGCATGGGGTGGCACCAAGTTAATGTGGAGGCAAAGGAGCCCTGGGATTGGTGGAACGGAGCAGTGGGTATGGGATCATTAGGCGGCTGAGAGGTTGCCTTGTGCAAATGTGTCAGCTTGGAGAAGTGATGGGCTTGTGGTACTATCACTGAACCACTAATCCAGTAGGGCTTTGGGGGCCTGGGTTCAAATCCTGCCAAGGCAGATGGTGGAATTTGAATTCAGTAAATATTAGGAGTCGAATGATGGCCACAAAATCATTGCTGATAGTTAGGGAGGACCTGCTGGCTCTCTAATGTTTGTTGGGGAAGGAAATCTGCTTGGTCCGGCCTACATATGACTCCAGACCCACAGCAATGTGGCTGACATTCAACAGCCTTCTGGACCATTAGGGATGGGCAATAAATGATGCCTATATAGTGACACATGCCCTGTGACCAAAAAAACAGAAGAAGGGATAAGGAAGATTGGTTGCAGAGTGAGATGGCATGGGTCTATGAGGATGAGGTGTTATATGCTTCTGAGGGTAAAGGGTGAGGGCTGGGGAGATGCCTCATGTTTTATTTTATATGTAACCTGCTGACATCCACAAGGCTGGATCCCCACAGTAGACTTTGCCCCCAACCTGCCTCCATTGAGCTCTTACCCCTGCCCTTCAAAAGGTTTGCAGAGTTGGGGAGGTTTCCCCTGTCTTTGAGAACCTGACCCTGGAACCACATTCTAGGCCTCTGTGTTGTGCACAAACATCTTCAGTGGGATTTGAACCCACAGACTCCTGTGTGAGAGGCAACAGTGCTGACAACCAATGCCAGGCAGGAACTCAGTAACAGAATTCCAGTATGCTCCACAGGAGATGACCCCATTATTGTCAATCCTCCGGGGGGAGCAGTTCCCTTGGCCTCAGCCTTAAATGACCAACGCCTTCACTCTGAGACCACAACACCTCAGTCCACACCCTCTAACCAGGAAAACACAACCTCTCAACATCCAAACGCTGTCTGTCGACAGGGGGATATAAAATACTAAAGGGGCTTTACAAAGCAGAGAGAGGGCCTTTCCTCATGTGGGGCAATCTAGAATGAGAGGCTATAGTTTAAGGATAAGGGGTGCCAGATTTAAAACAGAGTTGAGGAGAAATTACTTCTCTCAAAGGGTCATGAACCTGTGAAATTTCCTTCCCCCAGTGTGTGATGGATGCTGGGACATTGAGTAAATTTAAAGAGAAGATAGAGAAATTTTTAATTAATAGTGTGTTGAGGGGCTATGGAGAGCAGGCAGGAAAGTCGAGTTGAAGCCGAGATGAGATCGACCATGACCGTATTAAATAGCAGAGCAGGCTCAAGGGGCTGAATGGCCTAGTTCTTATGCAGCAATGGAGAGCGGTCAGGTTCAGAAATACAGTTCCAGATTCTCCATCTCTTGCACCTGATTAATTATAGTGCTCCTACGACTTAGTTTGATTGCCTAATATAACCCGGTACATTTCACTGCGCCAAAAAAAAGACTACTTTATTCTAACGACATAACCTACTCCATTAAAAATGAAATCAGTTTCCTGTGTGTCAGTGAAGAGCTACAGTGTTTGAAATCACAGCTTTCGATTAACAACCATTTCACTCTTCTCCATTGTAAAGATATTAACAGTGCAATCCCACTGCATAATTATCACTAAATTTCATAGTTCACATAAAAAGAAACACACCGGGTTCAGCCGTACAGCTTTAATTAGTTTGTCTCTTAGCTGTAAAGGTCAGGCAATTACCATGTGTGAAGTCTCAGTGTGTAATTTATGAGTGGAAGGAGGAATTTCTAAGTAGTTTGATCAATTATTTTTCAGCACAATTCAGGGATTCACTGAGCCAATCTTTCGTGATTTCTGATTCTGTCAAACATATAAAAAAAAATCACCCCGTCTATAATCAGTTAATTAAACCCACATTCTAAATAAACAGGAAAGCATAGGTACGGTACCGTTCAAGCAAGAAAGAGACCAACTGAAATGCAAATATAGCAAATTTCTTTGGCCGTTTCCTTGAAAATAATGTGTCAGTGCAGTATCAAAATTGAGAGACATAGCCAGCTTTTACAGTGGCTCGCAAGATTAGTGTCATATTTGACCCAGAGATGAGTTGCTGACCAGATATTCAAGGCATCATTAAGACAAACTGTTTCCACCTCAGTAATATCCCTCAAATCTATCACAAAAGCAAACCACTCCCAATGCTGGAGATTTGAAATAGGCACAGAAAGTGCTGGAGAAATTCAGCAGGTCTGGCAGCATCTATGGAGAGAGAAGCAGAGTTAACATTTCAAGTCCAGTGTGAATTTTCTTTGGAGCTGGAAAGAGGTGGAAACGTGGTGGGATTGGCGCTGCTGATAAAGGGTGGATGTGTCGGGTGGTATAAAAGGAAAGGTCAGGAAGAGGTTAGATGGTGAGGGAGATTGGAGATCACAGGCAAAATAAGGGAAAATGTAAAGGGAGTGCTCGTGCTGTAGAGAAAGCAAAGCATTGATACAGAATAGTTATTAACAGCAGAGTAAAGGCTAGCTTTAACTGAAGGCAAAAACATGAAAATAATTTATGGATATTAGGGTGTAAGAAGAAATATACATCAAGATGCATATTTCATGGTCTGAGGTTGTTGCTTAAAGTTGTTATTTACAGCTAATTGGGCAAAGGGATGGATAGGATCCATCCAAGTTTATTGAAGGAAGTGAGGTGGAAATTGCTGAGGCTCAGACAACAATCTTTTATTTTCAGCAATAACGTTTGATGCAGTGCTTTATTAATTTTTATCTGAAATTCAAAGTACACTACATCTATAGGCTTCCCTTTAACCACAGTGCATCTTACTCCTTCAATGAGACCTGGTAAATTGGTTAAATATATCTTTCCCCGAGAAAATAATGCTGATTCTTCCTGACTACATTTTGTTTATCCAAATGCAGAGCTATAATCTCTTTCATGATCTGGATTCAGGAGTGGGGCTACAGGACTGGAGCATTGCAAACATTATGTCTTTTCTTAATGTCAGTGTAACTTTGATAACAGTAAAGCTTCTGAAATAATGACTCAGGATTAAATTAATACAAATAATTGTTTGGTAGTGCAGAATGTGAGTATGACTGAAAATAAAGACACATTGTCTCAAAACATTTCATCTTGTGCTCATCAGGACAATTCACAAGAATTACCAAAAACTAAAGATGCACAACCTTCGAACCACATGACAATATGGGTTTTGATCTATGTTCAGGATGGTGGCTAATAATGAATATATTAGATTTTCTAGAGCACTGATTATAAACCAGTATGTGTCAGAGAACAGGTGACTGGGCCCCTACAGTAGAATTGGGAATTTGCTTATGCTAAGAGATATGTAAAATTGGAGAGAGCAGACATTGAATACCATCTGTTTAGAACAATCAAGAAGTAAATTTTACCCAAGCAAAATCCACGATTACAAAGCTCAAAGGAATTCATTCTCAATAGTTAGGAATTAGCTAACATCAGTATAAGGATATTAGTTTAAGAATTCCAGACCAGTTGTGTATGGTGACACACCTGAATGAGGTATTTGAAGCTAAGAAAATTTAAGTTCAGTCATGTGAATAATCAAGGAAGTGACTATCAAAAACTCAAGATCATGAATTGAAAGGAGCAGTTCAGTTAACCCTATGGGTGTAATTATGAAGGTAACCCTGTCTGGCATTGAAGCACTATAAACTGTTGGCATTGAGAATTGATGGGATTTTGATCTGCAGTGTGTTTTGAAATATTTCAAGATTTGTTCTAGATTTTTTAATCAACCTGTTCTGATGTGTTAGGACAAACCTCTAGAGCAGATGGGATTTGAACCCAGGCCGCCTCATCTCAGTCCTAAATGGTTTACCCAGTATCCTTATTGTGACTCCTGGCTCTTGATGGATAGGTCAGATTGATTAAATGGTTAAAGATATAGGCTTTTAGCAATGCCTTAAGGGAGGGAAGCAGCCAGGTAGAGGGAGATGGAGCGGTGTAGGGCGGGTGTTTTAGAGTTTGGGTCTGGGTAATTAGAGGCACATCCTCCAGTGGTGATGCAATGTTACTGAGGCAAGTATTGAAAAGGTCAGAATTAGAGGACAGCACTTATCAATTTGCTTCATTGAAGTCCTTTAGAGATCTTACTGGTCTGGCCTACTTGCAACTCCAGGCCTACAGCAATGTGTTTTATTCTTAACTGCCCTCTGAAATGGCCCAGCAAATCACTCAGTCCAGGGGAAATTAGGGATGGGCAATGAATGCTGACATTGCTAGTGACACCCACATCCCACAAGAAAATAAGAAAAGCATCTCAGTGCGTTGTGAGTGTGGAAATTATTGACGGAAGCCATGATGGAACATGCAAACATGGAAGAGAATTTTAAAGTCAGAACATTGCTTGATTGGGAACCAGTGTAGGGTCAATGAGGACTGGAGTGACGGGGGAGTGTGGGACTTTCTGTAGACTTAGTTCATTCTCCACAATCTGAATTTATTATCGTAAAATTACTGTACATTCTGTTCCATTTCCCTGATATACTTATGTAAGGTGTGATTTGCCTAGATAGCTCACAAACCAATACTTATCTCTGTATCTCGGTACATGTGACAATAACAAAATAAGTCAAATCAAACCTTTAACAAATTTGGAGTTTATTGCAGGGAAAGTGAGTCAACCATCCATTTCATGACACTGAGCTCACATTGATATGAAATGGACCTTTCTAGCTCCTATTTATAAAGGGGCAAAAGCAGACTTTTGTAAATTTTTCAGAAAAGCATTTCAGGGTTATGTCAGAGACAAATGGGAGCAAGGGAGGGGAGTGGGGAATTCATTTGGACCAGCGCAAAACAAAATCGGGAACTTTTACACGTCAGTAAATTACATGCTCGGCTCATGAGGAATGACCAGTTTTATTAAAGATCCGTTTGGCGGTCAGTATTTCACCTGGAAGTGTGGTCGCTTGGAAACCCATGGAGCATGTTAATACAGAGCTGGCTTGTTTATCTGCCATAGAGAAGGTGGAGTGTTGTGAAGACAATGCTAACAATAGTGAGAGATAGCACTATGACAATATTTGTAAGAACTGGTAGAGTCCGCCTATTGGAACATATGTACACAGGAGGGATAACAAAACGCCTATTTTTACACTGCATTCGATGGATTAAGTTTGTCTCAGTGTCTGTATTCTCAGTTTGGCTGTGTTTAATATGAGTGGGGAGTCCACACAAGGAAACAGACAGGGGAGGAAATGCACTTCCTAGTCTTCACTCATTGTAATCTGCAGCTGACAAGTAATTTCACACCCTCGTAGTTTGCTCTGTACCTGTGTCACTCTTTCCCACATTCACTCATAGCATGCATCAGGCATTGCACTTGGTCAAAAGTGCACTTTGAATGTTTCAGCGTTGCAATTAACCTGCCCTTTATCAATCTGGAAGTTTGCTCAGTTTTAATTTGGTGCTGTAAAGGATGTACTGTGTGAATGTGTTGAGTTGGGTCACAGTTCACCATGATCTCACCAAATGACTGAAGCAGGCAAGAGGGCCTACAATAAAGCCTTTTCCTGTGCTATTTTATTGAGACAAGAAGGTCAGAATTTCAGCTGTTGGCAGTGAACATGCCTGTTAAACAGCACGGCATAAAAGATAAAGTTCCAACTTGTTCACTACTTTAGCTCAAACCGGACATATTTGCACTGCTTTTCTTCTCTGCTGTTCGCCTTTCAGCTAAAATGACTTTCGTCATGAGCACAATTACAAAAAGCACCAGTCATTCTAGAAATCTAGAAAGGACTTTTGAAAAATTTTTATGGTGGCCCAAAAGACTTGATCAAAGTAATTGAGCTATGCCGCAACATCTAGTTCCCCGGATCGTACAGTACAACAACAGGCCGTTCATCCTATCAGCACCATACTAGTAGTTATCCTTCACTTGAGTCATCTGCCACCCACGTTGTCTAACCTATGATTAGGTCCTTTCATTCCTTTCTATTTGAAGTGTTGATCCAGCTGACTTTGTGTGATAGATCACAGCAACTCTGTGTCCTCCAGGATTCTATGTTCTAACTAGCCTCGAGGCACGTTATTTGGAGTCTCTATCAGATTTGAACAATCCCATATTGATGAACCTGGTTTCAGTCCCACAGAATATTCTCATTTCCCCTGTGTCTCTCCTATGAGCTGTAATAACACAGACAGGTCTAGTTGGGCTGCTCTTTGGAGGGATAGGATGGGGTTGTGGGTCTGATTGAGATGCTTTTTGGGGGGTTAGTACAGACTCAATGGGCCAAGCGGCCTCTTTCTGCACATGTAAGGGTTCTCTGACTCTAAATGTAGAAAGGTTCATTTAAGAAATACCAGGTGTGGAGTCACACATAGGCCAGACCCAGGTAGAGATGGCAGATTTCCCTCCTTATGGTCCAGTAATCAATGATGGTTTTGTGGTCACCATCACTGAGACTAGCTCTCATCATGGTGAGAGTAATAGAGTCACAGAGCCATATAACATGGAAACAGACCCTTCAGTACAACTCCATAAAAACCGAAAGAACTGCGGACGCTGTAAATCAAGAGCAAATACAAGCTTGCTGGAAAAGCTCAGCAGGTCTGGCAGCATCATTGAAAGAGAAAACAGAGTTAATGTTTTGGGTCTGCTGACCCTTCCTCAGAACCCTTCATTACAGTTCTGAGGAAGGGTCACCAGACGCGAAATGTTAACTCTGTTTTTCCTTCACAGATGCTGCCAGACCCACTGAGCTTTTCCAGCAACTTTGTGTTTGTTCTTTGGTCCCAACTTGTCTAAGCCAACCAGACATTCTAAATTAATCTAGTCGCATTTGCCAGCATTTGGCCCATATCTCTCTAAACCCTTCCTATTCATGTACCCATCCAGATGGCTTTTGAATGTTGTAACTGTACCAACCTCCACCTCTTCCTCTGGCAGCTCATTCCACACACAGTCACTCTTTGCATAAAACAAGTTGCACCTCTTGTCCAAGTTGCCCCTTAGGCCCTTTTCAGATCTTTCCTCCTCATCTTATACCTTTGCCCTCTAGTTTTGGACTCCCCTATGTTACCCAGCGAGGGTGGGAATAAGATTAGGGGCTGACTACCACTTTTGAGAATGATTGCTTCTGCCAAAGCACTTTCCAAGTTTCCAAAGGAAAGGAAGATGTTTAAGGAACATTGAAATAAAACACTGCGGACGCTGGAAACTTGAAGCAAAGACAGAAAATGCTGGAAACTCTCCACAGTTCAGGGACCATCAGCAAAGGGAGAAGTAGAGTTAACGTTTCAGGCCAATGAACACTTGCCAGCTTTCTAGCTCAGCTGATCGTCGCTCTCCAACATGTGAGCACATACCACCTGCCTGATATCCCAGTCACTGATTCTCACCAAGATGGTGTTGCACCTCTGGAAGTCCCTGCTTCTGATTGAATGATGGGTGAAGTTCTCTCTACCTATTACAAGATTTTACCAGAATGCAGTTTTATATTTTAGGCCAGAAGTGTAGCTAGCCCAGAGAAATATGTATTTATTGCTCCACTGTGTGCAGAGGATAATTGATGGCATGCAATATGGAAGGTACAATTTGAATTTCCAATTTCAACAGCACCTTCTGTTGCGTTTTATTCTGTGACAAAGGAACTGATTGGTCTCTACTCTAATTCAATGAATGTTGTGCATCTAATTGCAGATAATTTAAATGTCACATCACTGTTTTATACAATTAAAAAAAGTTTTCACATGAAGTTAACAAGCATTCTGTTACAATGGGCAGAATTTAACATCTACCCCAGTGGTGAGTGTGATGTCAAGGGGCACTTAATTGGGCGATGGAGGTGTGAGATATCAAGCATCAGCAAGGGGAAGTCTGCTGAGACGCTGTGTCCTCTCTGCAACTGCCCCCAGACTGGGATTGGGGGTGGGGTGGGGTGGAGCTGCTCCTGCACCTGGCCTCCTCCTCCTCAGTCAGGTTCCAGTCATGTAGCATCATTTTCATACTCTGGGAAGGGTGGTGCAATGAATGGCTGATTGGCGAAGCAGCAGTGAGATGGGCACAGTGAAGGCATTGAGATGGTACCATGCCTTTAAGAGAGACCTGTTGTATTCTGTTTCTTTTGCAAAGAGATGTTGACGTAGTGGTGTTGGAATGTCTGCTTCAGGAGCAGTAGGTAAACAACCTTGAGCTCCCTGAGTGTGTTTTCTTTAAATCAGACAATAGAAGCATGAGTGTGTGGAATCAGGCTCACACAGACTGAGGGTTTTAGTTGAGTTTTCAATTGGAGTTCAGAGTTCGCTGTTGAAGCTGATAGATACAGCTCTCTCTCTCCCCCTCTCTTTGCTGCAGCTAAAGCTTTGAGGTTACTCTCTGCTTTTTTTCTATATTCCTTTCTTCTGCCTGGAAGAGAGATAGCACATGAGAAAAATCTATTTTGCTGAATTTGCCTTTTGCCAAGGGTGTGTTTATAAGGTGCTGCTATATCGGGGACAGTTGATGATGAATAATTAAGTAACAAATTATTTTTATTAAGTATTTCAATGGAGTTAAATGTATGCCAATTCTTCTGTGCTTGTTTGCATTTAAAAGTGTTGTAAGAATAAGGTGTATTTTGCTTAAAGCCTATTGGTTGACTAACAGAATCCCATCTGAAATACAGTGTCTTCTACTTGCATTTAAATAAGATAAATGTTTGGGTCTAGACTATCTCCTTGATATATTTTAAGGGTTGTTGGTCTGGTCCATAACAATATGGCAAAGAGGACATACTGCTGTGAAAAAGGAATTATGTCTTAAGAGTGTGCCGGCTGTCTGTATTCACTCATGCTGACATTTCCATAGTTTTTTGATGTAACAGCCCCAGCATAGGTGGGTGCCAAACTGCATTCTGGATAATCACTCTGAAATCAGTTTGTTTGCTAAGATGTCTGCTTCACAACTTGGAAGGTGTTTTGCTGTTTTAAATCGACTCACCCACACAAATAAGAACGCCTGATAAATTAGACTGTTCCCATTAACAAGATACAAGAGTGGAGAGATGGGAAAACAGATTCTTTACCAGGGCCTATTATTGAATGAATGACTATGATCTGAAATTTTTAACTCAGTGTTGAGAGCAGAACACTGTACCTGCAGCCAATCGAATGTCGAGCTGTTTCTCAGGTTTCACCCGAGCTTCACTGGAATGCTTGGAGGCTGAGGACAGAGAGATTAATGTGAGGGTGGCACAGAGGAGGGAGGGGAAGCTAAGGGCTACATGTCCAAACCAAATGACAGCAGTCAGCAAAGCATCCTGCCGTTCTGGAATTTATAATGTAGGCAACGCTCACAGCCAAACCAGTTCTTCATTCACTTCAGCATGTGTCAACATTGAAAAGACATGGGTCAAAGTGTAATGAGTTTTGGTGAGCCATCATCACAGTGTACATGTGTACTGAAGTTACTCTAATTACATGGCCTGGTGCACATTTAAAGTAATCCTTAGGACCACACCTGCCATGACAGTATATAACACCCAGAGCTAAAGAACAAAGCATATTAATTTGGCAGTGGGCATGGAGGACTTGCTCCACTGGCAGGTGACATACAATTCTTGGTCTCCCTGCAGCATATCAAGCTCCCAGTATTGGGGCTAGTAAATGCTGGGAAGGTGTGCCCATGTAAATCGCAATGTGTTATCCACAGGAAATCCTGTGCAATTGTTTTTTTGGCTGCATTCTGGTTTTGTATCCAGTCTGGGAAAATCATCCCCATGGATTCAGTTTGCAGCTAGCAACACAACAAAGTTGTAGCAGATTGTTACAGTCGGGGAGGAGGAGGAGAATGGTTTCCCATCACTTTCCTTTAACCCGTTCTGTCATTTTCCCCATCACTAGACTTGTGTCTGCTTCATTATTCCAACGTTTACTCCTATCGTGAAGATGTTCTTTTAATATCCCGCAAATCTTTCTCTGCACTGAATTGCTTTGATGGCACATGCTAGCTCTGCACAGCCATGGGTTTTGTAGGTTGTATGGTCACGAGAAAAATATAGGTGCACCATAGAATGCATTCTATCTAGATGCACCACTGCTTGATGCAGCAACTGCTCAGTCCAGGGCTGTAAAGAAATTACAGAGAATTGGGAACACAGTCCAGTCCATCACACAAGCCAACCTTCCATCAATTGGCTCCAACTATACTTCTTTTTGCTTTAGGATAATCAAAGGCTCTCCCCTCCCCGGTCACAATCTCTTTTACCATCTTCCTTCAGGCAGAAGATACAAAAGCTTAAACACACGTACCAAATAGATTCAAGAACAGCTTCTTCCCCACTATTACTGGACTTCTGAATGGACAGCTCAAATTTTAAATTTAATATTCATCTCGCTCATTGTGCACCTTTTCCGTCAGAGTAGTTTTGCATCCATTGCTCTGTTCTATTACCTACTTAACTTTGTATGGTATGATCTGCCTGTACTGCATGCAAAACAAAACTTTTCACTGTACCTGGGAACATGTGACAATAATAAGTCAAATCCATTGGAAAGAAGTATCCATCTAATTCATGGTCGACTAAAGCAGTGAGACTAGAAAGTCCTTCTTTTCCAGCAATTGGCCTCAATGAAGGTGCATGTTTGCTGTAAAAGTTTCACTGAATTTCTTGAAATTAATTGCTGCACAGAACATGCCTAAGTACTTAAAAATGACAGCAAGAAGTTGTATTAAATTGAGAAAGCCATTGGACGCAGAACTTAGATTGAGATATAAGCTTTATTTTGCTTGATATTTAAGTCCCCAACTATTAAATGTCCTGGGGTTACCATTGACTAGAAACTCAATTCAACCAGCTACATAAACACTGTGGCTTCAAGGGCAGGTCAGAGGTTAGGAATCTTACTCACTAAAGCCTGCCCACCAGCTACAAAGCACATGTCAGGAGTGTGATGGAATATTGGCCACTTGCCTGGGTGGGCAAGGCTTCAACAACACTCAAGAAAATTGGCACCATCCAGGACAAAGCAGCCGCTTGATTATTACCACATTCACAGTCATCCACTGCCTCCACCACTGATGCTCAGCAGCAGCAATGTGTACTGTCCACAAGATGCTCTGCAGAAATTCACCAAAGATCCTTAGACAGCACGTTCTAAACTCACAAGCACTTCCATCTAGAAGGACAAGGGCAGCAGATACATGGGAACACCACCCCCTGCAAGTTCGCCTTTAGTCCACTCACTATCCTGACTTGGAAATATATCACTGTTCTTTCAGTGTTACTGGATCGAAATCCTGGAATTCCCTCTCTAGTGGTTCAAGAAGATAGCTCACCACCACGTTCTCAAGGGCAGCTAGGGATGGGTGATAAATGCTGGCCCTGTCAGTGATGTCCATGTCCCATAAGTGAATAAGAAAGAAGTTGGTGTTGTGATTTGCTAAGGCCATCTTGTTGCTGCTGTCAGATACTGAGGAAGCAAAGTGTCAATTCCATCTCTTGGGAGTAACCCCTTCTTCTCCCATTCCACATTTGATCTCAACCAGATTTGTTTAGATTCCCTACAGTGTGGAAACAGGCCATTTGGCCCAACCAGTCCACGCTGCCCCTTGAAGCATTCCACCCAGACCCCTATAACCCACACACCCCTGAACACTGTGGGCAATTTAGCATGGCCAATCCACCTACCCTGCACATCTTTGGACTGTGGGAGGAAACTGGAGCACCTGGAGGAAACCCACGCAGATATGGGGAGAATTTGCAAACCCCACACAGACAGTTGCCTGAGGGTGGAATTGAACCTAGATCCCTGGAGCTGTGAGGCTGCTGTGCTAACCACTGAGCCACCATGCCGCCCTAAAGGCTGTGTCTAACAATTCATTGATTATTTAACTGAAGACTAACTTTATCTGTAACTGCAATAGGCTTTAAGTTTTTAACTACAATACAGAACATTCCTTATGGTATTCAAGCTAATGTAACTTTGCCTTTCCTGCCATATGTGCACTCAGTTTGGTGTGACCAGTAGTGGACAAAGTGGGAGCATCGATTTAGTGACAACTTTAACAAAAATTAAAGGTGTGTTGGTGTTGGAGACTGATGGCATTTATGGCTTCAGGCTGGGCTCAATGATCCCAAATATGTTAATGTATGACATATATCTGTTCCTATGGAACCAGCAACTGCTGGGTTGATTCTTAACACTCTATCTGTAGCATGTAGTTGGTCAAACAGCAAACTGGGCTTATACTTAGAGGCTGGATGGAGAGAGAGAGAGAGAGAGAGATGGATTGAGAGACAGACAGAGTAAGGAGGAGACATTGTTGAAGGGTCCATTCCTGTGCTGTACAGTTGTATGTTTCTATGTTCTATGGGAGGGGGAGGGAGGAGACAGGGACAGGGAAGAGGGGGCAGTAGAGAGAGAAAGAGAGATAGAGAGTGGGAGAGAGACAGTGAGAATGTGGGAGCATGGCATTAACCATTACAATGATGAATTTCAGAGATAGTTTGATGGGCTGAATGGCCTGTTTCTATTTTCTATGCTTTCTTTAAATGGAATGCTTCATTGTTGAGGATGCTGTCTGTCGGGTGAGATGTTAAACCAAAACAATAATTGCCCTGTTAGGTGGATACATAAGAGAGTGAATTACCGTCACCCCTGGTGCCCTGGACAATATTGGCCTCCCAAACCAACATCCCACAAACAGATGTGACGTCACCATTTGTGGGATCTTGCTGTGCACAAACTTCTTCCTGATTTTCCCCACTTTACAATAGTGACCATGCAAACATAGACCATCCTGAAATGGCCATGAGCAAGAAAGCCGGGCCTTGCTTTACTTGATGTCAAAATGTGACCATCTCTGTTGAAATGGCCAATTTTGCTGGAGTTTCTGGGAATTGCAGGTTTTTTTGTAGTTCATTCAGGGGGATGTGGGTGACCCTGTATGGGCCAGCACTTACTATCCACCAATTCAGAGTAAACCACACTGCTGTGGGTCTGAAATCACGTATTAGGATAGCAGTTTCCTTCCCTAAAGGGTGTTAGTGAACCAGCTGGGTTTTTCCCTCAACAATGGTTTCAATGAGCATCATCATTAATTCTGTAATCTGCCACAGCAGGATTTGAACACAGGTCCTCAAAACATTACCTGGGTCTCTGGATTAATAATCTAGCACTAATACTAATAGAATATTGCTTCCCTGTGTTAGTTATCAGCAGCCCCAAGTAAAGTAGTACTGAGGGCATTAAAACTAAAAGCATTTTTTGTTAACATTTTAGCTCGTCGTATACAAAAATGTTGGAGATAGTTGCAAAATCCATTAAAACAAGGCTCAAGGAACATCTAATAAGCGACTGTGTTTATTTTCCGATGGCTATGAGATGACATAACAAAGATAAATGTATTGGGTGACCAATGGTAGGAGCATAGAGATGGGACAGATGTCATGTGATGAAACGTAGCCAATCAGTGTTGGCAATCCTAAAGGGGGCATTAGGTCAGGATGGGAGACACAGAGTAAACGCAGAGAGTTGAGGTTTTAACTCCCAGTAGACCAACAGAACCAGACACAGGGTTCAATCTTGCCACATTGCATTCATGAAACAGCTGGGGTAGAAGTTGAAACCATCTTCCGCAAATGAAAACCGAGGCTTACTCTTGTTATAATTTTAAACCTGCGATTCATAGAGTTGTTATCTAAATGTTTTAAAGGGAAATGGGGAAAAGGCAGGGCTAAGTCATTCAGGGAATCACAGAGTTGTCATGTGCAGAAGGAGGCTATTTGGCCCATTATGCCTGTACAGGCAGTTCAAATGAGCGTCATTCCCTAGTGCCAATTTCCGGCCTTTTCCCCATCTCTCGGCACACCATTTCTAAAAAATAACCATCCAATGTCCCTCTTGAATGCCTCTATTCAACCTACCTCCACTACATTTCCAGTCAGTGCATTCCAGACCCTATCTACTTGCTGGATGGAACAGTGTTTCTCACATCCCCCTTGCTTTGTTTGCATGTTGATTTAAATTCATGCTCCTCTGGTTCTTGTTCCTTTGATGAGTGGGAACAGCCTCCCCTGGTTTTGTTTAGGCATCGAATCAGGCTCAGAGAGACACTGTTCCAACGTTGCCACGAATGGTGAGACATGACAGGAGGATTAGCTGCTGTGTTGAGGCTCACATTCGTGACGATAAGCGCCTCATTCCCTTTCGAACAGTTATGTGAGGAAAATTTCCTTGAAAAGAGATCTTAAACATTGCATTTCATTGTGTCATTCTGACACAGCAATGAGGATGAGGACACTCAGGAAGGAAAATTAGGAAATAAATATCCAATGACTCGTTCAAAAAGCTGTGCTCAGAATGCTTGGATTTTGTGACTATTCTTTATTCTCTCCTCGCCTATCTGTTAGAACAACATAAGCTGTATAAAACAACTTCCCTGTCCCTTTTAGGTTGGTAAGTGTAATTGCTATACCTTCTTGAGGTCAATTAGAGGGAGATTGCCCTGAGCAGAACATTGGGTCAACGAGAGGTCAGACCAGCTGTCTTCTCTTTACAGCTCCTTTTCAAGTGTAACTCCTGAAGCCAATTAGAAGTTATTTTCTGTTGGCTGGGCATCTCTGAGAAAGGTCGAGAGAGCCTGACTGCATTTTCCCTTTGCCATCAGAAAGCCAATCCACAACGGGTTGCAGCAATCTCAGAAGTGTGACAAATATGTACCAGACACTAAGACTTTGACATGTCCTAATATATCACACAATTATCCATGTAATAAAGGAGATGATACTTAAAGAGTAGAGCATAGGAACTACTGGTGCCAATTAGCAGAGGATGTAACCTGAACATTGTCAATCCCCACACTTAAATGGAATTCTCCCTCCCATTTAACTGAGGCACTATTGGTTTAAAATAAATGGGTAAGTTCTCATATTTGTTCTAGGGATGTGGCTAGGCCAGCAATAGTTACCCATCCCTAATTGCTCATAGGGCAGGAAAGTCAACCAGATTGCTATGGGTCTGGGGTCATGTGTAGGCCAGACTGGATAAAGATGACAGATTCCCCTGCCTACCAGATTGTTGTTTCAGAAAAAAATGGTTACATGGACATCATTAGGCTAGCTTTTAATTCCAGGTTTTGACTGAATACAAAAGAAACTTGCTCTCAAGACTGGGTTTTGGACTCATGTCCTCTGAACAAGAACAAGAGCACAAACCCGGGCTTTTGGGTCATTAGTCTAGTCACTGGACTATTACTGTGCCACCACATCTCCAGGCTCTATAGAAGACGGAGGTACATTGAACCAGTGTACAGATGGAGATTGTTCAGCCCACCAGGTTTATGATGGTACTTTCTCAAATCCCTATCTCTATTTCTCTCCCGACCCATGATCCCTTAGTGGAAGAAGTCTCCCTTCAGAAGATGGGCGACAGGACCCAAAACGTTAACACTGTTTCTATCTCTCCATAGATGGTGCGTGAGGTTCTGTTCTTGTTTCAGATTTCCAGCATTGGCATTTCATTGTTTCACTTTCCTTTTGTGGAAGATTCTGTTGAATCTATTTCTGATGTCCTACCAGGCATCGTGCTCTTTACCCCAACCGCTTGTGCCCATGTGCCATCATATGAACTCTTTGCTAATTACCCTCCATCTGGATTATTGATCCTTCGGCCGTTGCAAACAATCTTGTTTTACTCATTCCATCAAGACCCTTCACGATTTGGAACACTATTGCTATCATATACCCCTCTTCGGACACTGGGGTAAGCAGTCTCGTCTCCTCCAATCTATCCAATGCAATCCCACAGCTCTGGAACAATCCCAGTGAATGCCTGCATGCGTACCCTCTCCAAAGCCTTCAGATTGTTCCTAAAGTGTATGGTGCCCAGGAGCGGCCACAATGTGCCAGCTGTTGGTCATTGGCATTGACAACTGCAGCTTGTGTTATTCAAGGCATGCCACACTCACAGGCTGCGGTGGGACATTGGCCAATCAGAGCGTGACAAGAATTTCCCCAATAGACATCATTTCTTGCAAGGGCCATCTTTCCCAGCCTTTTGGCAGCATTCGGGAGCTTGTGGTTTCATGTAAACCCATCGAACTATAACAAAGTGGCATGTGACTTCTGACGTTGTCCACCCCTGTCCGAAACTGGCCCCTCTACATCACTTTGAAAGAAAGAAAGGCATTTACATAGTGTCTGTTTCAGCCCTACAATGTCCCTATCTACTTTACAGCTGATGACAGTAGTTTATTTTTTAAGTGCAGTGACATTTGTAATTTAGAGACAGCAGTCGATTTACTCCCAGTGAATTCTTACCAGCAACATTGTGATAATGACCGGATAATCCTGCTTTAGGGTTGTTGATTTGGGGGAATAGTTAGCTCTGACTGTTGGACAGCTGTTGTGTTGAAAAATAGCAGTGCTGGTTCAGTTCCCACACTGGCTGGGATCCCGTGAAGGACCCAGCGTGCTCCTTGCCTGAGACACACCAACCCTCAGGTTAAACTCACCACCAGTGGTCTCTCTTGACTGGGAGGGTGACTTTACCTTTATTAACCAGGGCAACAGGGACAATAGCCTGGTCCTTTTCGAAACATATCTAGAACCGGAGTTGTTTGAACATTTCATCTGAAAGGTGGGACATCCAACAGTGCAGTGGTCCCTCAGGACGTAATGGAGCACCAGTCTGCAGTTGTGTGTTCACATGGACTTGGACTTAGTGTTATATTCAGCGAAAAGATGATGATCCACTGATTCCTGGCTGACATGCAACCATTCTCGTGAAAGGCAAACTCTGATTCCCTCTCTATAGAAACTTTCGACCTGCTGAGTATTTCCAGCATGTTTTTGCAGAGTTTTGTTCCGAGAATGGAGTAGGTGTTCTGAGGACGGGAATGATTGTTGTCAAGACCAGAATTTAATGCCCATACTTATTTTCCCCTTAGCAGATGATGAATCACATTTTTAAGCTGTTGCATTCTGTGAGCACAACCAATTAATCATACATTTGTTGTGTTTAATTATATGACGACAGTGGGTATTAATTAAAGATTCCATTGAGCCCCGATAAATTGTTACAGACTAAATGATGTTACGGACCACACCGGATCCCCTTAAAATATATTAGCAAGATAGCCTAGACGCTAATGTTTCTTATTTTAAAGATATGTAAGACATTGCTACTTGACTTTAAGCAAAACACACTTTATTTTTACACTGCAGTTAAAATACATGCAAAATAAAAATAAAAGACAAGAATTCGCCTAACTGCATCTCTAACAAAATGTTTCACAAAATAATAAATTAAATTTTTCAATATTACTAATTAGCTGTTCCAATAAAGTGACATCCCATGAACACACCCTTGGCAAAGACAAATTCAGTAAAATAGTTTGTCTCACATGCAATTCTAGCAGCAGGAAGAGAAACCCCAGCTTTTAGTTATCACAGAGAGAGGAATAAGAGCTTCCACATCCAGCTTCAATACACCAGCACCTGCAGGAAGCTCTCATTAAATTTTTCTAGGATTTGGCTTGGGCTTTTGGGAACTCAGTCTTAGCCAGGTTTATCACCAAACCTGCCTCCCAAAGTCATTCAAAGAATTCTGATAGATGCTCTAAATGTTCTTTCCACATGCGACATAAAATCGCCAGATCATCAATGTACACGCACAGTAACATTATACCAAAATGACTTTATTAGGTAGTCTTTGAAATTTGGGCGGCACGGTGGCTCAGTGACTAGCACTGCTGCCTCACAGCACCAGGGACCCGGGTTCAATTCCTGCCTCGGGCAACTGTCTGTGTGGAGTTTGCACATTCTCCCCGCGTCTGCGGGGGTTTCCTCCAGGTGCTCCGGTTTCCTCCCACAGTCCAAAGGTATGCAGACTAGGTGGATCGGCCGTGTTAAATTGCCCATAGTGTTAAGGGGTGTGTAGGTTGTAGGGGGATGGGTCTGGGTGGGATAGGCCTCTCAGTGTCACAAATGTCAAAATTTCTTTTGTTCTTTCCGACAGAGGTACCTGCCAGTATCTACCAAATAAGTCCAAATTTGAAAAGCTAAGCTGTTTGCCCCACCTTCTCAATGCAGTCTTCCAAATATGGAATAGGATATGAATCAGATTTTGTAACTACATTGACCTTGCAATAGCCCAACATAATCATCTGGTTTTGGCACCATTAAAGCACACGTTCAATCTCTTTTTGAACCTGTGCCAACTTCAGAGGGTTAAGTCCATAAGGATTTTGCCTAATTGGAATGGCATTTCCAATATTATGCATAATTAGATGAGTACTTCTCAGCTCATTCCTACATATTTCCTCGTGTGACTGCATTAGCTCTTTCCAGTCATTTTGATTTTCCTTTTGAAGGTAACTCAACAATTTATCCCATTTTTTGAGAACTTCCACGTTGTCCGCATTAATCTGAGGAATTTCCAATTCAGAATCTTCTGGGCTTGGTCTTTCACTCTGTGTTGTAACTAGTTAGACATTATGCAGTTGCTTTCCTTTCGTGTCAAAATACCTTTTGAGCACATTCACACGACACACTCTGTGAAATTTCTTTCTGTCTGGCATTCTTATAAAATAATTTACCTAATTTAGTTTCCTTTTGATATGATAAGACCGACTAAACCTTACCTTGAAACATTTGCCTACCACTGGCGGTGACACTAACGTGAGAAGATTGATACTTTAGCCATATCTCTTAAAATCTTAATCTCTTTATCTGCACCTCCTGACATACATGTTTAAACTCTATCCTTGCAAGTAAATTGTTTTAAAACCGATCTGACACTTTCTCCTCAACCAACCCTGATCATGTACATTCTTTGCAGCTTTTTAACTTTCGCTGTGCTTGCCGTTAATACATCAACAAACCCATTGGATTATCACACATCCTTCTTCCTAGTTCATTTTCTAAACCAACAACACTGTGGCTTCATGTGGCCTACTTTATTGCAGTGAAAACACCTGTTATTTCTCTTTCCCCTCTCATGGCTTTCCTTTCCACCCTGTGATAAACTATCTTCAATGAGATCTCCTTTACCCTCACCACCTGACGATTTCTCTTTTCCCCAATTTCTAACCCTAACAGATGAAAATTGATGTCAGAAGCCAAACTTCAATTTATGAACCAACTCATAATCATCTGCCTTTTCCACTGCTACCTTGCAGTTTTAACTCTCTGCTCTTCTACATGAATTCTCACCACTTCAGGAAGTGAATTTTTGAACTTCTCCTAAATAATCGTCTCTCTAAGAGTGTCATATGTTTAATTTATTTTCAATGTCCTTATCCACCCATCAAAATTACTTTTATTGATCCTTTCAAACTCAATGTACATTTGGCCAGCATCCCTCTTTAGATTCTGAGAACATTGCCTGTAGGCTTCTGGCACAAGCTCATATGCACATAACAAAGTGTGGAGCTGGATGAACACAGCGGGCCGAGCAGCATCTTAGGAGCACAAAAGCTGACTTTTCGGGCCTAGACCCTTCATCGGGTCTAGGCCCAAAACATCAGCTTTTGTGCTTCTCTGATGCTGCTTGGCCTGCTGTGTTCATCCAGCTCCACACTTTGTTATCTCGGATTCTCCAGCATCTGCAGTTCCCATTATCTCTCATATGCACATAAGTGGCTTCTTTCACCTCCTCATACTCCGCAGATACCTCCTGTGATAGTGGTGTAAATACCTCGCTAGCTCTACCTCCCAACTTTGTTTGAACCAACAAAACCCACATGGCCTCTGGCCGCTCTTTTTGTTTGGCCACTTGCTCAAATGAAATGAAAAAGGCTTTGCTGTCCTTTTCGTCAAACTTAGGAAAAGTTTGGACATATTTTAACAGATTCCCACCAGGACTTTGGCAACAATGGGGCTGTTCCCCATCTCAGTCCTCTTCACTACTCCTACCTTTCACCTCTACCTCCACCATTTTAAACCAACTTTCAGTTTTCAGTTCCAACTGAAGTTCAAAAGCTCTCTCTTTCTCCCATTTCTCTGTTCGGTCACCCTTTACTTTTCCTCCTCCTCTGCTTTAAATCGTAGTTCAGACTGTGTCATTTCCCTCTGTCTTTCTTTTCTTTCCTGGCAGGGCTATTCTTTCTTTTCCTTTTAACCCTCGAATTCCAGCTGCTTCATTTGCAATTGAATTTTAGCAATCTCCAATGATCCTGATTGCATTCCTGGCAATTGGAAATGTAGAGGGCCTGCTGCAATTATTTCTCCTTTCCTCACAGGCACAGACAACTCCAACCCAACCTGTTCACCAACTCCAAAGGCTGATAATAGAATAGAATGGAATAGAATAGAGTAGAATGGCCTTTATTGTCACGTGCGCACAATGAGTGCGGTAAAAGGTTTGTAATGTGGCCTCTTTAGTTCCATCTTAGGTACAGGGTACAGAGGTATAGATACTTTAAATGTTTGTTACAGAATTGAAAGAGTCAAAAAAATGTCTAACATACGAATACAAAGTTTTCAAAAGTACATGAATTGTTCAAAGTCCAGAATAAGGATAAAAGTATCTTTAAAAGTACTCAAACTATAGTCCTTTTCACTGAATCTGTGCCCATGGGGCTTCAGAACACGAGGCTTCACTGCTCCCAAGGCACTGGCCTCCAGCCCAGACTCTACTCCATGTCTCACCTCTAGGATACATCTCCCAGGCCTGCCTGGGTTTGAACTACCTCCTGCTCCAGGCCCTGGCCTGCAATTCACCACCAGGACACATCTCCCAGGTCAGCCTGGGCTCGGTCTGCTCCTGCTCCAGCTCCGGCCGCAACTCACCTCCAAGAATTTGCCTTGCTCGCTTTCTGTAAGTGACTTATTCCACCCCATGAAACTCTTAGTGACTGAAAGAGCCATTTTTACACAAGGCACTCCCTGTTTAAACCAATCAAATGCAACATCCAAAATAAAACAAAAACACCAATACTCACCACTCACTGCCTTTGAATCCAATAATCCTAAACCCAATGTTGATTTGGACAAGCCTCCATTTTGTTATGAACCAGACCAGAACCCATCAAATATATATTAAGAAGATAGCCTACACCCTAACCTTTTCTTATTTTAAAGATAAGTGTAGGGCACTGTATTCCAAATGCAGAGATAATAGGAACTGCAGATGCTGGAAAATCTGAGGTAACAAGGTATGGAGCTGGATGAACACAGCAGGCCAAGCAGCATCTCAGGAGCACAAAAGCTGAGGTTTCGGGCCGAGACCCTTCATCAGAAATGGGGGAGGGGATGGGAGTTCTGAAATAAATAGGGAGAGAGGGGGAGGCGGATCGAAGATGGATAGAGGAGAAGATAGGTGGAGAGGAGACAGACAAGTTAAAGAGGCGGGGATGGAGTCTGTAGAGTTGAGTATAGGTGGGGAGGTAGGGAGAGGATAGGTCAGTCCAGGGAGGACAGACTGGTCAAGGGGGTGGGCTGAGGTTAATAGGTAGAAAATATAGGTGCGGCTTGAGGTGGGAGGAAGGGATGGGTGAGAGGAAGAACAGGTTAGGGAAGCAGGGACGAGCTGGGCTGGTTTTGGGTTGGGGTGGGGGAAGGGGAGATTTTGAAGCTTGTGAAGTCCACATTGATACCATTGGGCTGCAGGGTTCCCACGCGGAATATGAGTTGCTGTTCCTGCAACCTTCGGGTGGCATCATTGTGGCACTGCAGGAGGCCCATGATGGACATGTCATCTGAGGAATGGGAGGGGGAGTTGGAATGGTTTGCGACTGGGAGGTGCAGTGGTTTATTGCGAACCAAGCGAAGGTGTTCTGCAAAGTGGTCCCCAAGCCTCCGCTTGGTTTCCCCAATGTGGAGGGAGACACACCAGGTACAGTGGATACAGTATACCACATTGGCAGATGTGCGGGTGAACCTCTGCTTGATGTGGAAAGTTATCTTGGGGCCCAGGTTGGGGGTGAGGGAGGAGATGCGGGGGCAAGTGTAGCACTTCCTGCGGTTGCAGGGAAAGGTGCTGGGTGTGGTGGGCCTGGAGGGGAGCATGGAGCGGACAAGGGAGTCACGGAGAGAGTGGTCCCTCTGGAAGGCAGACAAGGGTGGGGAGGAAAAAATGCCTTTGGTGGTGGGGTTGGATTGCAGATGGCAGAAGTGTCGGAGGATGGTGTGTTGGACCCGGAGGTTGGTGGAGTGGTATTTGAGGGTGAGGGGGATTCTGTTTTGCTTGTTATTGCAGGGACAGGGTGTGAGGGATGAATGGCAGAAATGTGGGAGACTCGGTTGAGAGCGTTTTCGACCACAGCGAAGGGGATGTTGCGGTCCTTGAAAAACGGGGACATCTGAGATGTACGGTAGTGGTATGTCTCATCCTGGGAGCAGATGCGGCAGAGGCGAAGGAATTGGGAATAGGGGATGACATTTTTGCAGGAAAGTGGCTGGTTCAAGGAAGGTGAGGGAGGTGTTAGAGATTGTCCAGGTGAACTTGAGGTTGGGGTGGAAGGTGTTGGTGAAGTGGATGAACTGTTCGAGCTCCTCATGGGCACACGAGGCAGCGCCGATAGAGTCATCAATGTAACAGAGAAAGAGGTGGGGTTTTAGTGCCAGTGTAGGTATGGAAGAGGGATTGTTCCATGGCCTGCTGTGTTATTCCAGCTCCACACCTTGTTATCTCATATTCCAAATGCAATACAATTTGTCAAACTACTCGATCTAAGCAAAACACACTTTATTTTTGCACTACAGTTAAAATATGGACAAAGTAAAAAGAAAAGACAAGATTTGGCTTAACTGTAACTCTATTGAAATGCTTCAGAAAATAATGTGTTAATTACTTACTAGTAATTAACTATTCCAATACAGTAACATCCCATACACACACACCCTTGGCTAAGGCAAATTCAGTAAAATAGATTGTCCTACTTGTAATTCTAGCAGCAGGAAGAGAATCCCAGCTTTTAGTGTAACAGTGAGAGGAATAAGAGCTTCCACATCCAGCTTCAATAGCCCAGCACCAACAGAAAGCTAAAACCAAAAATCCTGGCTCTGTAGGAGCTCAACCCCACCCATTCAGTTGCTCTATTGTTCCAACTTTAAAAAAAAAACCCGAGGTCTCACAAGCTGTTTACTATATCGGCTTTGAACAAACTGCTCATCACCTCTGTCTCAATCCCTCTTCAATCAAGAAAACCAGGACAAAATGTACCCCTTAAAGTCATAGTATCCAACAATGGTTGGGTTAGGAGGTGTATGTCTGTAATGTGTAATTCTGCAAATGAACATAGTGTGTACAGATTTTTTCAGTTCTGTCCTTCACCAACTGGCTTTCTGGAGCAGAATCACACCCACAGTGTAGTGCAAGAAATAATTCTAGAGTTTTGATCAGGAAGAACGTGGGAATGTCAGTGCAGCTCCAAGCCTGGTTTGTGAATAACTTTGGTAAGTACTCAGGAAACAGAATCTATAGAAACCCTCAGATGCAACAAATTGAGAGAATGAGTGAAATAAAGTGTACAACGAAAGGAACTAACATCAATATCAAAAGAAAAATTGATATTACATGTTCTTTTCTGAATCCCTCTTGCCTATTCGAGACTGCCTCAGTATCCAACTATGCACTTTATTCCATCTTTTTGTTTTGCTTTAACTGAAACAGAACAATTTTCCCAAATGCTATGATGAATATTTTTATTTGTAATATTGTATCACGATTTTAAGGCATCCCAAAATCCCAAACCCAGCTGTTGAAAACCAACAACAATTGGCAATAACAATCTCTGTTCTCTAAATGTGATGATTGTTCTCACACCATTCAACGTATAAGTGCCTTCCCCTCCATGGATGGGTGCACTAAAGGAAGAAAAATTTGCATTTCAGTCATTCTCGTAAACCTCAGGACATCTCAAAGTGCTTTACAACAACGTTTATACTTTTTAAGTAGAGCCACTAATGCGACATAGGAAAATTGTCAGGTTTCTGTGCAGAATAACACAAATGGTAACGAGTGGGCAAGTCTTGGACCGAAGGATATGATCTTAGACTATGGGATAACCTTTTTAACGCAGAGATGAGGTGGTATTTCTTCTCTGAGAGTAGTGAAACTGTTGAATTCTTTGCTGTAGAGTACTATCTAGGCCGGATCATTCAGTATATTCAGGCTGAGAGGGACAGATTTTTAATCATGAAGGGGAGTCAAGGGTTATGAGGTTTACGCAGCGAAGTGAAGTTGAGGATTATGATGTCAGCCGTGAACTCATTGAACGGCAGAACGGGCTCGAAGGGGTGAATGGCTTATTTCTGCTCCTATATCTTCTGGTCACGAGTAGTTGGTCTGCTTGCTTGTATTTCAGATCAGACAGCTCCCTGTGGCAGTGTGACCAACACTAGGGGCAATGGCTGAACATGGACTCAAGCACATGAGTTTTTCATCTGAATTTAACTGTATATATTTTGTCACGGTCAAGCTCGTTATTCAATCGCACACTGAGAAAATAATTCCATCTGCTGTTTACTGCATTAGATAAAAAAAGACTTTCTGAATCAGAGCCACAGACATCATAAAGTGAAGTCGAGTACCTGTGATGGCTGATGTTCTCGCCTTAATGAAATAGCTGTTGTGCAAAATTAAGTGCCATCTTACACCATGTCATTAAATCTTAAACCAAAACAAGAAAGGCACATTGTGTAAGTTCAGACAGGAGTTTTATTGACAGAGAATAGCATTGAAGTAGAGAAAACAATTGTAACACTTAATACGTGTCCCATGGTAAAGATTCTTGGGCTGAAGGGCCTCTTCTGAGCTGTGTGACTCTCAATATAAGTGTCAGATTCAAATCAGACCTTCCTGTTGATAATACAATTTGCTCCATTCCCTGGTCTGTGTTGAATTTGGGTGCTTTCAGTTGGACGGCTCTCAATCTCTCGGGGCTAAAGAAGGAGGAAAAGTTAGCGATGGCTCCCATGCTGACCACCGTTCACTGACTGTTGCTGCATTTGTGGATTATTTGTGGATCAAATGATGGGTGAAGGAAGATGATAGGGCTTGGTTAGATTTAGAGCAAGTGAAGGGAGTTTTCAATGAGTGAAATTCTTGCCCGGGCTTCCTATGTTTTGTGTAACAATACATTCAAATCCCTCATGACCTCACCCCTCCATATTGCTGTATACCTCTGCAGCCCCACAACTCTCTATGATCTCAGTGCGTCTCCTATTCCAGTTTTTTTTACACATCTCCCCTTTTCAATTCTTCCACTATTGGTGGAAATACCTGTACCTTGACCTCTAGAATTCACTTCTAAGAACTTTTCCACCTCTCAATGCCATTCAGATGCCGTCATGATGATGAATCCCGAATCATTGATGAACATTTTGAACATTTAAATGCAACGTGTATTTTTCAAAAGAAAGACATTGCAACCAAAAGATGGTTGACAATTAATATTGAATAGCTGTCTAGTCATCACTGTGAGAATTAGACTGAATCCTGACAGCATATTCTGGGAATGTTGTGCTTAAAGATAGTCAAGGAAACTTCAGACTGTAACACTTCAAAAGGAGGGATGCCATTCAAGAAACGGTGTTCGTCTTTAGTTACAGGGATAGTAAAGGGCTGATTACCACAACTAAGCAGAAAATCATCTCCTATGTGATGTGTCCTAGTCATCAGGCACGATAAAAGTTGAAAGAAATGTAGTTCTGAGTGAAAAACATGTTTGTACTTTACACTTCCAGGAATACACAAGAAAGAGATTAAACGACAATTACATTCTGGGGTTTCTGTCTGCTAGCCTGCCTGAGTACTAAAGTGGAAGTGTGCTAGCTTGGGATTCGAGATCCTCCATATTAACTTGTACTGTGAAGGGACACAGCTGAGAATATCTTTTAGACACTCCTGCTACGTTGAGGTTGTTGAAAACGAATTGAGTCAGCAGAGCCACTACTGAAGAAAACTGGATCAACTCCTTTCAGCCAATGGTAAAACCAAGAAGCTGTGAGCAACTACTCAACTGCCAACATCAATGTTACTAAAATTACCCAATTTGCGGTTTTAGCATTTCATAATCTATTCACAGACAAACCAAAGACAGATTTGTTACTTTATTTCTTCGTGACTTTTAATTTTTGGACTCACCTCATATATTTGTGCTGGGGGAAGGTGTCCATGGAGGGAGGGATCTTTTCTAAATTAACCATTTTGCAACTGGCCAGGGGAGGGACTGAATAAAAACAGTAGTTGCTGGAAAAGCTCAGCAGGTCTGTGAAGGAAAGATCAGAGGAAGGGTCACCAGACCTGAAACAGTAACTGAATTTTTTCTTCACAGATGCTGCTAGACCTGCTGAGCTTTACCAGCAACATCTGTTTTTGATCCTGATTTACAGCATCCACAGTTCTTTCAGTGAGAGACTGAATAATGAAGGAGAGCCAGCTTGTCCTTCCTTAGCCAGGAGCTTAGCCATATGGGAGCATGTCCTCTAGAATGGTAACAAATAGAGAATCAGGTCATAACAATGCTCCATTTGGCCAAATGTCTAGTTGCCTCTCCTTGCATTGTTCAGCGTTAGATTTTTTGTAATGATCGCTAATGATAAGCTGCCTTCGAATGTTTTCCTTGATTAAAGCTGCTGCATGAACATAAGCTGTTATTAGCCCTGCTGTTACTAACATTTTGCAATGTGAGCCCACAGATTAGATGCTTTGGATTCACAGTAACCTCAATCTAGCCTCCTTCACACATGTCAAAAATCCGAGTTTTGAAGATTAATAAATGTGCAACCACTCTTCAATATTTCTATACTGAACACACACACAAGTTGCAAAACGTCTCAAGAAGCCTTGATGGAATCTTCCATAAACAACCCGATTGGGTCAGTGCATTGAGTACAGAAGTTGGGATGACATGTTGCAGCTGTACAGGGCATTGGTGAGACCACTTTTAGAATACTGTGTTCAATTCTGGTCTCCCTGCTTTAGGAAAGATGTTGTGAAATTTGAAAGGTTTTAGAAAAGATTTAGAATGATGTCACCAAGGTTGGAAGGTTTGTGCAGCAGGGAGGGGCTATTTTCCCTGGCTTAGGGGTGACCTTATAGAGGTTTATAACATCATGAGGGGCATGGATAGGGTAAATAGTCAAAATCTTTTCCCTGGAGTAGGGGAGTCCAGAACTAGAAGGGCATAGGTTTAAGATGAGAGGGGAAAGATTGCAAAGGGACAACTTTTTCACACAGAGAGTGATGCATGTCTGGAATGAGATGCAAGAGGAAGTGTTGAAGGCTGGTATGATTACAACATTTAAAAGGCATCTGGATGGGTATTATGAATAGGATGAGTTTAGAGGGATATGGGCCAAATGCTGGCAAATAGGACTAGATTAATTTAGGATATCTGGACCAAACAGTCTGTTTCTGTGCTGTATATCTCTAAGATTCTATGACTCTAAAAAGTATGTAGATGTTCATTTTCAGAACAGAACAGTTGAAGTAGTAATCAATTTCATTTTGTTTTTGCTATTATAGATTTAGCATAGGCGGAGAGATGTTAGATGTTAGAACAAGGGGATGCTGAGGAATGGGGACATGAGTTAAGGACACTGATCAGCCAGTCATTACTAGACAATGCAGACTCCTGATGAGTGGAATCAGTGTCCAGGTCGTTGATGTATTACACTGACAGTCTGGTCACCGCAGTTTGCAAAAAGTCACTAACATATCTTTCTCTGTGTGTAAATGAGCCTCCCTTTTGTTTGTTTTCCTTATTTGGAATCAATATTCATTAAGAGAAACAGTTTAAACATGCACAATGCCAGTGACGTGAGATTGCTACTCATCCTGACCATTGTCAACAAGAAATTCACATCTGAGCTCTAAGCAGTGCCATTATTTTAGCAGCACTATGAAACAAAAGTTGAAGATCCTTGCAAATTATAATTGATGTCAGTTTGTAAATGCGGGCCCACTTGGAATGCATTGTGAAACACAAAAATTAAAGGCAATCCCCCTCTCTCATCACTAAGCTGGACTGTAACACGTGGGGAATCGATTTTCTTATTGTGAGCTGTCAGGCCTGCACCAGAGAATGAGTTTTAATTCTGTGCTGTTATTAAATTGCTTGTTTAACAGCCAAAGGAATGGAACCACCGTCTGGGTGAAGCAGAATCTGTGGTGCCACTGAATGGTACCTGTCACATGATGATAAATGACCCTCAGAGCTCCCAAATCCCCTGCTCTGTCACTCAGGTAAGAATCATTAATCTTCATTTTGGACAGGCCGCTTCGAGCAGCCTTGATTGCAAGTGTCTGCAAGTATTTACAAGCAAGATGCAGGGCAGAATGGGAAATTCATACTGTCAGAATACACGCACATTAGCATAATTTATTATGATTTGACCCCCCCCCCCTTAAAAAAAGAAGCAAGTGGGGGATAGATGTGATTAGACAGATGGAGTGTGGGGTCTTGGCTGGTAGCCACTGCGACCCCTGCAGTGCCTGATGAAGAGTAGAACATTCTGCAACCCAATGGAAAGGCTGGCAGTTCAATTACAGAGTAATAAAGGGACATTCATCATTCAATTAGGCACCTGTCATGCTTTACAAAAGGGAAAACTTCGCATCTGAAACTCAGGGGAGGTGATGCTACACTGGGATGAAAGTAAGTAAATAAAAAAAAGACAAAGTCGATTGCAGGATGACCAGGCAAGTGGGGGGAGGTGTGTGCAAGAGGAGACTCCCCTGCCCTCCTGAGTAGTGGAGACAGGGCTATGTACTGGAGGAATTTTAAAGCCAACTTTATACCCATGTTGTGAGGATTAACTCTGTCTCTCTCTCTCTCCACAGAGGCTGCCAGACCTGCCAAGTTTCTCCAGCACTTTCTGGGTTTCTTTTTGTTTCAGATTTCCAGCATCTCTACTTCTGTTTTAATTTGTTCCCATGAACGGGGTTTGTCTCCCACTGATTTATTAAGGGTAAGAGGGAGGGTAAGAGTATAGGAAACGTGCAAACGATCAGGAATAAGTGTGTGTTTGTGTGTGTGTGTGTGTGTGTGTGTGTGAGAGAGAGAGAGAGAGAGAGAGTGGGGAGGGCATATAAATTATTGATGAGCTGAGGGACATGATAGGGAGTGCTCATTAAATCATCCTGAAGCTTCATTAAGTAGCATAACGTTATCTTCCTTGCATGCTTCCTCCTGAGTGTTGATGAGGCAGTAAGCACCTCCCCTCATATGTCAAAACTTGGGCCGTTTTCTCTGTGCCAGCTGCTCAATAAGATGCAAGGGGCTCAGCTTAGCAGTTCTGTAACCTGTCTCTATTCCCAGGCCTCCTGCCTTAGGTCCCTTACCATGACAGTAAGACCTAGTGAATTATATATTAAGATAAATGATAATTGCTCTGGTTTTACCATCATTTAATGAGCACCATAAATTAAAAAAATGAAAAATACAAACACTACTTTGCAATACTGCCTACACTTTAAACACATCAGAGTCATTAGGACTCAAAACACCAATGCCTGCGAGAAATAGGAACCCTGAACTGAACCTGAGCAGTTGCTGCAATATATTCCCTGGCCTCAAATGTGAAAGGTCATTCATTTCCCTAAATCATAAAAGGCCTTTTATCTGAAAGACTCCCTTACTTTTCATAACTATATAGGGAGCAAGAGACTGAAACTAAGAAACAAAAACATGTAACAACCGCAACCTCTTTCTATCAATGGGGGTCAGTTAGCTCAGTTGGCTGCATGGTTAGTTGCATCTCTAAAGCCTGTCCACCATCTTCAAGGCACAAGTCAGGAGTGTGATGGAATACTCCCCACTTGCCTGGATGGGTGCAGCTCCAGCCACACACATAACAGGACAAAGCAGCCCGCTTGATTGGCACTGCATCCGCAAACATTCACATTGTCTCCCACAGACGCTCAGTCGCAGCAGTATGTACTACCTACAAGATGCACTGCAGAAATTCACCAAAGATCCTCTGACAGCACCGTTCCAACCCACGATCACTTCTGTCCAGATGGACAAAGGGCAGCAGATAACCGTAAACACCACCCCCTGCAAGTTCCGCTCCAAGCCACTCACACCAGCCTGGCTTGGAAATGTGTCACCATTCCTTCACTATTGCTGGGTCCAAACCCTGGAATTCCTATGCTGATGGCCTTTTAGGGCCATGGCTGCAGTGGTTCAAGAAGGCAGCTCACCACCACCTTCTCAAGGGGCAACTAGGGGTTGGGCAATAAATGCTGGTCCAGGCAGCAATTCCTACATCCCTTGAAAGGGAAAAGAAAAACATTCACTGTGTGGAGCATGTACCTATCAATAAGAAGGTCACTGAGAAGTGAATCTTCTGCAATCCAAAATGTGTTAGCTGCTGACTACTCTAGGAGGCCTGTGACCAGCAGATTCCTACAGGGATAGGTATTGGATATACTTTCGTTTGTCATTCATATGAACGATTTGAATGAAAATTTAGGAAGTTTGTGGATGGCATCAAAATCGGTGGAATAATGGACAATGAAGAAGGTTAACTAAGATTGCGAAGAGATCTTGATCAGTTGGGTCAGTGGGCTTAGGAATGGCAGATGAAGTTTAATTTGGATAAATTTGAGGTATTGCATTTTGGTAAAACAAATAAAGGCAGGACTTATACAATTCATGATAGCGCCCTGGGTAGTGTTGTAGAACAGAGAGACCTGGGGGTTCAGGGACATAATTCTTTAAATTTGCATTACAGGAAGACAGAGTGGTTAAGAAAATCTGAAGCACACTTGACTTCATTGCTCAGACCTTTGAGTATTGGAGTTGGGACGTCATGTTGAGGTTGTATAGGATATTGGTGAGGCCTCTTCGAGAGTACTGTGTAAAGTTCTGATCGCCCTGTTATAGAAGGATATTATTAGATTGAAGACAGCTCAGAAAAGATTTGCCAGGACGTTACTGGAAATGGACGGTGTAAGTTATAAAGATAGACTGGATAGGCTGGGACTTTTTTCAATCGGGCTTAGGAGGTGAGGGGAGACCTGACAGCGGTTTATAAAATCAAGAACAACATTAATAAAGTGAATATCAAGGATCCTTTCCTCAGGGTGGGGGTGTTCAAAACTAGGGGACATATTTTTAGAGATAATAGGAGCTGCAGATGCTGGAGAATCCGAGATAACAAGGTGTAGAACTGAATGAACACAGCAGGCCAACCAGCATCTTAGGAGCAGGAAAGCTGACGTTTCAGGCCTAGGCCCTTCTTCAGAAATGGGGGAGGGGAAGGGGGTTCTGAAATAAATAGGGAGAAATGGGGAGGTGGATCAAAGGTGGATAGAGGAGAAGATAAGTGGAGAGGAGACAGATAAGTCAAAGAGGCGGGGATGGAGCCAGTAAAAGTCAGTGTAGGTGGGGAGGTAAGGAGGAGATAGGTCAGTCCAGGGAGGACGGACTGGTCAAGGGGGTGGGATGAGGTTAGTAGGTAGGAAATGGAGGTGCTGCTTGAGGTGGGAGGTTGGGATAGGTGAGAGGAAGAACAGGTTAGGGAGGCAGAGACAGGCTGGGCTGGTTTTGGGTGGGAGGAAGGGAGATTTTGAAGCTTGTGAAATCCACATTGATACCATTGGGCTGCAGGGTTCCCAAGTGGAATATGAGCTGCTGTTCCTGCAACCTTTGGGTGGCATCATTGTGGCACTGCAGGAGGCCCAGGATGGACATGTCATCTGAGGAATGGGAGGGGGAGTTGAAATGGATCTGGGAGGTGCAGTTGTTTATTGCGAACCGAGCGGAGGTGTTCTGCAAAGCAGTCCCCAAGCCTCCACTTGGTTTCCCCAACGTAGAGAAAGCCACACCGGGTACAATGGATACAGTACACCACATTAGCAGATGTGCAGGTGAACCTCTGCTTGATGTGGAAAGTCATCTTGGGGCCTGGGATAGGGGTGAGGCAAGAGGTGTGGGGGAAAGTGTAGCACTTCCTGCGGTTGCAGGGGAAGGTGCTGTGTGTGGTGGCGTTGGAGGGGAGCATGGAGCGAACAAGGGAGTCCGGAGAGAGTGGTCCCTCTGGAAGGCAGACAAGGGTGGGGATGGAAAAATGACTTTGGTGGTGGAGTTGGATTGCAGGTGGCGGAAATGTCGGAGGATGATGCGTTGGATCCGGAGGTTGGTGGGGTGGTATGTGAGGACGAGGGAGATTCTTTTAGGGTGGTTATTGTGGGGACAGGGTGTGAGGGATGTGTTGTGGGAAATGCGGGAGACACTGTCGATGGCGTTCTCGACCACTGCAGGGGGGATATTGCAGTTTTTGAAAAACAAGGACATCTGGGATGTGCAGGAGTCGAATGCCTCCTCCTGGGAGCAAATGTGGCGGAGGCGAAGGAATAGGGAATGGGGGATGGCATTTTTGGAGGAAGGTGGGTGGGAGGAGGTATTCCAGGTAGCTGTGGGAGTCGGTGGGCTTGAAATGGACATCGGTTTCTAGGTGGTTGCCCGAGATGGAGGCAGAGAGGTCCATGAAGGTGTGGGAGGTGTTAGAGATAGTCCAAGTGAACTTAAGGTTGGGGTGGAAGGTGTTGTTGAAGTGGATGCACTGTGGGACTACAAGGTGGCTGCGGTACAGTCACCAATGTAACGGAGGAAGAGGTGGGGTTTGGGGCCTGTGTAGGTGCGGAAGAGGGACTGTTCCACGTAACCTACAAAGAGGCAGCCATAGCTTGGGCCCATGCGGGTGCCCATGGCCACTTAGTCTGTAGGAAGTGGGAGGAAGCGAAAGAGAAGTTGGTGAGGACGAGTTTGACTAAGTGGATGAGGGTGTTGGTGGAGGGAGACTGGTCAGGTCTGCGGGACAGGAAGAAGAGGAGGTCCTTTAGGCCATCTGCATGGGGAATGCAGGTGTATAGGGACTGGACGTCCATGGTGAAAATGAGGTTATGGGCACCAGGAAATTGGAAGTTCTGGAGGAGGTGAAGGGCGTGGGTGGTGTCACAGATATAGGGAGGGAGTTTCTGGACCAAGCGGGAGAAAATGGAGCCTTGATAGGGTTGGGAGGAGAAAGATTTACAAAAGGACATCGGGGGGGCAACTTTTTTACACAGAGAGTGGTTTGTACATAGAATGAGCTGCCAGAGGAAGTGGTGGATGTGGGTACAGCTACCACGTTTAAGATGTTTAGATAAGTACACGAATGGGAAAGATTTGGGAGGATATGGGTCAAACATAGGCAAGTGGGACTAGTGTGGTTTTAGGAACTTGGTTTGTGTAGGACTGAAGACTCTGTTTCCATGCTGTGTGAATCTAAGACTCTGAAACTTACAAAACATAAAGTTTGTAGCTTTGCTAGGATACTGCTCATGATGCTTTTATGGACCCAAAACATTTCTCTCGGCTTTTCTTCACCCAATCGTGCATGCTCTCCTCTCCTTCTGCTGCATGCTACCTGTATTACTTCATTTCAAGTTAGCTCAGTATATACTGTTCCACTTACCTGTCCCCAGACCAGGGCTGGAAGAAGAAATCACTTGACCAATTTCTTGTTAACTTTCATTATTCACTTGTTTTCCATATTAGATCATGTTTTTGTTTAAATTCTTTTTCCACGATGCAATCCTGAGGTGACCATTATACTTGACCCATCTTTTTAATCTTTTCTGTTTCTTTAGTGCATCTGCTTGTGCAATATAACATTTCCTACCCTCCCCATTTAGCAGCCTGACTGTATGTTTGTGAGCGATCTACATGCCTCTCACTGGTGTAAATTGCAATTAAATCTTTGCTTCACCTCTAAATTAAAGGAATCGATCCATCCACTGTATTTTTCTTGAAAGCACAGAAGCTTCAGGCATGCATGAGGGAGCAAAGGGGTTTAGTGATAACAAGGTGTGGAGCTGGATGAACACAGCAGGCCAAGCAGCATCAGAGAGCAGGAAAGCTGATGTTTCGGGCCCTGACCCTTCATCACCAAAATGTCAGCTTTCCTGCTCCTAAGATGCTGCTTGGCCTGCTGTGTTCATCCAGCTCCACACCTTGTTATCTTGCATTCTCCAGCATCTGCAGTTCCCATTATCTCTAAAGGGATTTAGTGGCGATGTTTAGAGTTTGAGTTGATCCCAAGGCAGAGAATGATGATACAGTGCATCCCTGGATCCACATGCTTTGGGTGATCACCCAATAGAGGTAAAGAGCAAGCAGGGAGCCAATGGTATCAATGTGGATTTCACAAGCTTCAAAATCTACCCCCCCCCCCCCACCACCGACTGCATCCCAAAACCACCAGCCCAGCCCGTCCCCTCCCCCCACTGCATCCCAAAACCAGCCCAGCTCGTCCCCTCCCTCCACTGCATCCCAAAACCAGCCCAGCCTGTCTCCGCCTCCCTAACCTGTTCTTCCTCTCACCCATCCCTTCCTCCCACCTCAAGCCGCACCTCCAGTTCCTACCTACTAGCCTCATCCCACCTCCTTGACCTGTCCGTCTTTCCTGGACTGACCTATCCCCTCCCTACCTCCCCACCTATACTCTCCTCTCCACCTATCTTCTTTTCTCTCCATCTTCGGTCCGCCTACCCCTCTCTCCCTATTTATTCCAGAACCCTCTCCCCATCCTCCTCTCTGATGAAGGGTCTAGGCCCGAAACGTCAGCTTTTGTGCTCCTGAGATGCTGCTTGGCCTGCTGTGTTCATCCAGCTTCACACTTTGTTATCTTGGATTCTCCAGCATCGGCAGTTCCCATTATCACAGGCCAAGTAACTTCACCTGAAAGCTGATGTTTCAGGTCTGGATCCTTCCGAGGCATCAGCTTTCCTGCTCCTCTGATGCTGTTTGGCCTGTTGTGTTCATGCAGCTCTACACCTTGCTATCTCAGATTTACTGAAGGTTTGGAGATACTCTGGAATGCTGTCCACTCTTCTTTGATTGGGACTGTGGAATCCACTGTGCGTGCAAACAGGGCCTCATTTAACGTCAACAGCTGAGTGATCACAAAGCTGAACTGGTCCAATCAAACCGTCCTGTGGTACGGTGGTATTTAATTGAGAGATTGGTGGGGGTAGTGTGGGAGAGATGGTGGGTGGCAATATTGGCTGTGAGGGGCAGAATAACCTTGGGGGAAGAATTGTAGCCAAACTGACATTAATTTGAGAATGATTAATTCGACCCAAGGAGCACAGAAACAAAAGCGAAAAAAATCCAAACTACGCTTTTTATGTAAAAAATAGGCAGATTAGGACATATTTGACAGAAGTAAATACAAACATAGGTTTTGTGTGCAATTCTGGAATCCACACTGTGGGAAGGATGTCTCAGTACTAGAGACGGTGCAGAGGAGATTGACCAGGATGTTGGCTGGTCTGGAGAGTTTTAATTATGAAGAGAGAGTGTACAGACTGGGCATTGTTAAAATTATAAGTGGCATAGATGGAGAGGCAGAAAGGAACTTGTCCCCTTGGTGAAAGGATTAATGACCAGCAGCGTGTATTTTAAGGTAAGAGATAGGAGATTTCGAAGAGCTGTCAAGAAACTGTTTTCAGTCAGATGATGGTGGGAGCCTGGTGCTCACTGCCTGCAAAGATAGTAGAGGCAGTCGCCCTCCCAACATTGAAGAAGCATTTAGATGGCACTTAATAGCCAAGGCTTATGAGATTATAGGCCAAATGCTAGGAAATTGAATTAGAATAGTTAGGTGGCTGTTTTGGACTGGCACAGACTCAATGGGCCTAAGGGCCTTTTTCTGCACTGTAGATCTCTCTATCGCTCTAAAATAGAATGGAGAGAGAATAGCAAAATGGACTAAGAGCACAGTGAAACATAAAATTTAGTACATTTCTTTATTAGAAATTATTTCAAAAGTGTAGATTCTAATCATAAAGCGTTGTAACATAGTTATTATAAAGCTACTTCTGAATTGAAGTAGCCTCGGGTAACTGTCTGTGCAGAGTTTGCACATTCTCCCTGTGTCTGCGTGGGTTTCCTCCTGGCGCTCCGGTTTCCTTCCACAGTCCAAAGATGTGCAGCTAGTTGGATCGGCCATGCTAAATTGCCCGTAGTGTTCAGGGGTGTATGGGTAATAGGGGGATGGTATGCTCCAAGGGGGCAGCGTGGACCTGTTGGGCCAATGGGCCTGTTTCCACACTGTAAGGAATCTAATCTAATCTAATCTAGTCCTGGAAATTAGAAAATTTCTCAGAAATACAGGCCTTTATTTTAACTCCCTCTGAGAAAATGAAAGAATGATTTGAATTTATATCAGGTATTTCATGATCTTGTGGTGTCCCAAACGGCTTTATAGCCAATGATGACCTTTGTAGAGCCTTTGTGATTTTTGAACAGGATATGAGCACTGCTGGGTAGATGAGCATTTACTGTTATCCCAGTGTGGTGAACAAATGTCACACTTCCTGGTTTGCAAATGACATTAAAATAAGAAGGAACGTTGTATGTTGTGAGGATAAGTAAGGAAGGTTCAAGGTGGCTTGGGAAGGTAAGCCAATGGGCAAGAAGATGGCAGATGGAATATGATATGAGTAAGTATGAGGATAATCCACCATGGTAGACAAAAACAGAGAGACAGTGCATTCCTTTGAAGGAGAAATATTGCGGATTTTTGATGTCCAAATAGTCCTGAGTGCCTTTGTTTGTGAGCCACTTAAAGTGGTGTGCAAGTGAAGCAAGCAGTTAGAAAGGCAAATAGTGTCTGGCCTTGATCACAAAGGATTGATTGCAGGAGCAGAGATGTCTTGCCACAATTCCATGGAATCTTAGTGTGAAAGCACCTGGACTATTGCGTATTGTTTGGGTTTCCTAATCTAAGGAATGATATGCTTTCAATGAAGTGTCACCAGATTAATCAATGGGGTGGCAGAACTGTCTTCCGAGGAGAGATTTTGGAAACTGATTCTGTAGCTTCAAAGAATGGTCTCATTGAGAGTTGTAGATTTCTTCAGGATGTTGCAGAATGGATGTGAATTGGATATTTCCCCTTTATGGTGACTCTAAAACTCGGGCCATAGTCTTTTAAAAAGGGGCTGCAGATTTAGGACTGAGATGGGGAGGAAATTCTCCGCTCAGAAGATGACAAATCTTTGGACTTCGCTGCCCCAAAGGCTGCTGGGAGCTCAATCATTAAACAGATCCAAGGCAGAGATTTTTCAATTTCTGTGTACTAATTACTCCGAGGGATATGGGGATAGCCTGGGTACTAATAACACTGAGGGATATGGGGCTAGCCTGGGTACTAATAACACCGAGGGATATGGGGATAGTCTGTGTACTAATAACACCGAGGGATATGGGGATAGTCTGTGTACTAATAACACCGAGGGATATGGGGATAGTCTGTGTACTAATAACACCGAGGGATATAGGGATAGTCTGGGTACTAATAACACCGAGGGATATGGGGATAGTCTGTGTACTAATAACACCGAGGGATATGGGGATAGTCTGTGTACTAATTACTCCGAGGGATATGGGGATAGCTTGGGTACTAATAACACTGAGGGATATGGGGCTAGCCTGGGTACTAATAACACCGAGGGATATGGGGATAGTCTGGGTACTAATTACACTGAGGGATATGGGGATCGTCTGGGTACTAATTACACTGAGGGATATGGGGATAGCTTGGGTACTAATAACACCGAGGGATATAGGGATAGTCTGGGTACTAATAACACCGAGGGACATGGGGATAGTCTGGGTACTAATAACACCGAGGGATATGGGGATAGTCTGTGTACTAATTACTCCGAGGGATATGGGGATAGCTTGGGTACTAATAACACTGAGGGATATGGGGCTAGCCTGGGTACTAATAACACCGAGGGATATGGGGATAGTCTGGGTACTAATTACACTGAGGGATATGGGGATTGTCTGGGTACTAATAACACTGAGGGATATGGGGATCGTCTGGGTACTAATTACACTGAGGGATATGGGGATTGTCTGGGTACTAATAACACTGAGGGATTTGGAGATCGTCTGGGTACTAATAACATCGAGGGATATGGGGATAGCCTGGGTACTAATAACACTGAGGGATATGGGGATAGTCTGGGTACTAATTACACCGAGGGATATGGGGATAGTCTGGGTAGTAATAACACTGAGGGATATGGGGATAGTCTGGGTACTAATAACACTGAGGGATATGGGGATAGCTTGGGTACTAATAACACCGAGGGGTATAGGGATAGTCTGGGTACTAATAACACCGAGGGATATGGGGATAGTCTGGGTACTAATAACACCGAGGGATATAGGGATAGTCTGGGTAATAATAATGCTGAGGAAACGGGGATTGTCTGGCTACTGATAATGCCGAGGGATGTGGTGATGATCTGGGTACTAATAACGCTGAGGGATATCAGGATACTCTGGATACTAATAATGCTGAGGGATTTGGGGATAGTAGGGGAAGAATGTTTAAGATCTGTTTAAATGGTGGAACAGGCTCAAACCGTGGCATGGCCTACTCCTGCTCCTATGTCCTATCCTCCTAATTGCCTTTGAGAAGGTGGTGGTGAACTGCCTTTTAAAACCACAGCGATCCGTCTGGTGCAGATAGCTCCCAAAGTGCTGTGAAGAGGAGAATGTCAAGGTATTGACCTCATATCAGTAAAGGAATGGTGATATATTACCAATCCACAATGATAAGTGCTTTTGAAACATGCAAAATAAGACTAACAGTAGGCTATTCAGCCCTTTGACTGCCCTACCATTCAAGCTGATCATAGCTGATTAACCAACTCAGTCCCCTGTGCCCGCTTTCTCCCCATACCCTCTGATCACTTTATCCCTAAGAACAATATCTAACTCCTTCTTGGTAATACATCAATATTTTGGCCTCAACTATTTTCTGTGGGACAGAAGTTTGAGTGTGAACCTTTCTTTCTATATATCTGGCTCACCTCTCTCTTGGTGAGGAAATTCCTCCACACCTCAGTCCTCAGTGGTCTACCCTGTATCCTCAGACTGTGATTCCAGAGGTGAGCTTGTAGGTGCTGGTGTGCCCTTGCATCTGCTGCCCTTTGCCTTCTTGTGGCCACAGGTTAGGAAGGAGACATCTCAATGACTTGTGGCAGTGCATCTTGTGCATGATACAGACTGCATCCACTGTGCAGCGATGGTAAAGGGCATAGATGTTGAAGGTTGTTAATAACCATTCAGAGGGCTGCTTTGTCCTGGATGGTGTTGAGCTTCTTGGGTGCTGTTGGGGCTGCACTCATCCAAGCAAACAGGAAGTATTCCATCCCACTCCTAACTTGTGCCTTGTAGATGGTGGACCGGTTTTGGGCAGGAGTGAGCTACCTATTGCAATACTCCAAGTAATGACTATAGTACTGTAGGTAAATGGCGGCAAATATGTGTGTGCCAAACCGCCACAAACAGCAATGTGGTAATGACCAGATAAACTGACTGACTCTGATGTTCTTTGAGGGATAAATATTGGCCAGTTCATTGCAGAGGTTGAGACGAGAGCACTGCTCTTGGGGGTGCAGGCCTGAAGAGACCAATTAAAACTAGGTGGGCATCACATGCCCTAAGCTGGCAGAAATTTGATCAATATGTCGATTGGAATCCAGGGGCACTACTGTTGTATTAACCTGAGGATGAAATTGGATAGGGAACTTGCATCAAAATTGATAATGTTACCACCAGAAAGCAAATGAAAAGATATAGGCACATGGCCTAACCCGAATAATTGAGCAATGTTAATAAGTGACTTTAATCACCTTCTGCACTGTTCCATGTCAAGTTAGCTTCCTGACAGTCATAACACTGTATTCGAGAATCTGAAATACACCGGGATAAAAGAACAACAAGTTGCTGGTGCAAAAGTTGTTGAAGATGTTTTGCAGCAATGGGAGATTTTCCAAAATGTAAATGCCTCTGCACCCCCTAATGACTTACTTTCCTTTTATTGCTACTGGCAATTAGCATGAAAAACAACTGTGCTGCTACCTGAGGGAGCTAATTGTGACTGCTTGCTTAATTTCACAACAATGCAAAACAATAATCACAGGAGTGTTTGACTCGGTTTCCTGGCCAACATTTATCCCTCAATCAACATCATATAAAGAAATAGTCATTGTGGTTTGTGGGAATTTGCCGTGTACATCTCAGAGAATCCCCACAGTGTGCAGACAGGTGCTTCAGCCCAACAAGTCCACACTGACCCTTGGACCATCCCACTTAGGCCCATCCCCCTATAATCCACACACCCCTGAACATACAGGCAATTTAGTATGGCCAACACACACTAACCTGCACATCTTTAGACTGTGGGAGGAAACCGACACAGACACAGAGAGAGAAAGTGCAAACTCCACGCAGACAGTCGCCCGAGGCTGGAATTGAGCTTGGGTCCCTGGTACTGTGAGGCTGCAATGCTAACCCTCTGAGCCACTGTGCTGCCTCTTGACTGCTGTGTTACCTTAACAGCAGGGACTGTACTTCAAAAAGTACGCTCATAGGCTGTAAAGCATTTTGAGATGTCTGGTGGTTTTGAAAACACAATATCAGTGTGAGTCTTTCTTTCTATATCTGGCTCTCACAGGTTGAATATTTTCTGTAACTTTTGACCAGCTCTCCAGGAGGGTTTCATCCCGAAACATTGACTTTCCTGCTCCCCAGATGCTGTCCGATCTGCTGTGCTGTTCCAGCTTCACGTCTGTTTTCCAGCATCTTCAATCTTTACTGTCCCCAGGAACCAGTTTGGAAAAGCAACGAATAGGGCAAGAAGTGCCCAAGCAATTTACAAGAGATAATGGGAACTGCAGATGCTGGAGATTCCAAGATAATAAAATGTGAGGCTGGATGAACACAGCAGGCCAAGCAGCATCTCAGGAGCACAAAAGCTGACGTTTCGGGCCTAGACCCTTCATCAGAGAAGGTCTAGGCCCGAAACGTCAGCTTTTGTGCTCCTGAGATGCTGCTTGGCCTGCTGTGTTCATCCAGCCTCACATTTTATTATCAAGCAATTTACAATCCTTGTTTTGTCCATGTTGTCGTCCTGATCTTTAACACTGTGATTCCCTCCGCCCTCACAAACCTCTGAGATCTCTGCTCTCCTCTGCATTCACCTATCTACACTCCGTTTTACTTGTTCCGTGGTTGGTCGCTATGACTTTTGCTGCCTTTGCCCTGAAGCTCTTTAATTTCCTTCCAACACTCCTCTGCTTCTCTATCTTACTTCTACCCCCCCTCCTCAGGGACCCATTTAAACAATATTTAGGATCCTCAATTTTGACAAGTTTTTGGCCATTCCAATATCTCCACATGTGACTTGGGGTCATGTTTTGTATCTTGGCACTTTGTAGAGATACGTGGCTAATTGAGTCTGTCCATGACCTTCAGTTTACATTCACTAGTACCTTTCAGGTCCTAACTGGGATCTTAACAATAGAATTCTCTTTAATTGAAAAGGGAGACAGAAGATGGGAGGGCTGATAGAGGAAGGATTGGAGCTAAAATAAACAAGGAGGCCAAAGAAACGAGGAAATCAGACAATGATGGATGGTGGCTTTGTACTGAAAGCTGTGCAGTGATGAGTGGAGCAGATAAGATGAATCTCTATGAAATAAAACTCTCCTTGTTTCATTTCACAAAGTGCGATGGCTCCTTTGTGTGTGACAGAAAGACTGACTCAGCTGAAGGGACAATACTGTGAAGCAGCTCTAGGGAGCCACTTGGTTAGAAGAAAACAGCATTGCCAAACAGCTGCTGCAAACAAAGGAAATCTGCATAAATTCATATTTCATAAATTAGCCAAGCAGCTTGCCAAACATTAGCAAGGGGGAGTCATCTGATGTCTAATTAGCTTAAGTGTTCAGACTCGAAAACTGGAAATACATCCATAAAATCTGTTCTTCTTAAGCCCACAGTGTCTATAGTAATGCCAATAGTGCAAATTAAAGAAAATTGGCCTCTTAAATGTAGGATGCATTTCAATAAATCTGATCGATGAACCTGGTTATGAAGTATTATGAACTTGATCTTTTGAACTAGATTGGTGTTATTCATCAATCTTTGATAGACTAAACACCAAACAAATCTACAATTGGTGATCAGTATTTAAAGAGAAGGTGCTAACAAGCATGAGAAATCGAAACTGGAGGAGACCTTGATCCATCAGTCAATGCAATCATGGATGGCCATCTACCTTAATCCCACTTTCCCATATGATCCCCATATCCCCTAATTCACGTAATATCCAGACATCTATCAACTCTGCCTTAGAAATGCTCAATGACCGGGCATCTCTGGGATAAAGAATAAATAAGGTTTACAATGCTCTGGGAAAAGGAAATTCTCCTCATCTCAGTCCTAAGTAACTGGAACCTGATTCTGAGACTGTGTTCTAGATTGCCCAACCAGAAGAAAAAGCACTTCATCAGCACCTATCCAGTTTTGGTTAATCATCTCTCATTCTTCTAAAGATTATAGACCAAGAACTCCCAATCTCCTCAAAAGACAATTCAACTGAAAGGTACTTCTGAGGAATTTTCCAAGGGCTGTTTAAAACTTGTCTTAGATCCTGCAAAATGACATGGAACAATGTTGAATTTAACAATTAGTTTGTTCGAATTAAGATACTAACTCTGAATTACTAGATGGTGGATGCTAGAACCTGTTGAACATCCTAGCTGCCAGTGTAGATAATCTGATATGGCAATTCGACAGCTACAAATCATTTCCCATTATCTAATTCCAGAATCAGAGATTGAAGACATTTAAAGAACCAGTTTTCACTTGCGTTCCAACCAACCCTTCATTCCAGCAGGTATCCCATCATACAGTGTGAATAATAACATTTTGGAAGATTACAACATATAATAAAGTGGACGATATGCACAGCTGCTATCTCATTCTTCAGAATTGCCCTTTAACCAATTCAACCCCAACAACATCTTGCACTCTGAGATAACAAAGTGTGAGCTGGATGAACACAGCAGGCCAAGCAGCATCTTAGGAGCAGGAAAGCTGACGTTTCGGGCCTAGACCCTTCATCAGAAATGGAGGAAGGGAAGGGGGTTCTGAAATAAATAGGGAGAGAAGAGGAGGTGGATCAAAGATAGATAGAGGAGAAGACAGGTGGAAAGGAGACAGACAAGTCAAAGAGGTGGGCATGGAGCCAGTAAAGGTGAGAGTAGGTGGGGAGGTAGGGAGGAGATATGTCAGTCTAGGGAGGATGGACAGGTCGGGGAGGGGTGGTTGGGATGGCGTTCCTGCAAAAACGCCATCCCCTATTCCCAATTCCTTCACCTCCGCCGCATCTGCTCCCAGGATAAAGCATTCCACTCTCGCACATCCCAGATGCCCTCATTTTTCAAGGACCACAACTTCTCCCACTCTGTGGTCGATAACGCCCTCGACCATGTCCCCCGCATTTCCTGCAACTCATCCCTCACACCCCGCCCCCACAATAACAGCCGAAAAAGAATCCCCCTTGTCCTCACATACCACCCCACCAACCTCCGGATACAACGCATCATCCTCCGACACTTCCGCCATCTATAATCCAACCCCACCACCCAAGACATTTTTCCCTCCCCACCCCTGTCTGCTTTCTGGAGGGACACTCTCTCCGTGACTCCCTTGTCTGCTCCACACTCTCCTCCAGCCTCACAACACCTGGCACTTTCCCCTGCAACCGCAGGAAGTGCTACACCTGCCCCCACACCTGCCCATCACCCCATCCCAGGCCCCAAGAAGACTTTCCGCATCAAGCAGAGGTTCACTTGCACATCTGCCAATGTGGTATACTGCATCCCCTGTACCGGGTGTGGCTACCTCTACATCGAGGAAACCAAGCAGAGGCTTGGGGACCGCTTTGCAGAACATCCACTCTTGGTTCACAATAAACAACTGCACCTCCCTGTCACGAACCATTTCATCTCCCCCTCCCATTCCTCAGATGACATGTCCATCCTGGACCTCCTGCAGTGGCACAATGATGCCACCCGAAGGTTGCAGGAATAGCAACTCATATTCTGCTTGGGAACCCGGCAGCCCAATGGTATCAATGTGGATTTCACAAGCCTCAAAATCTCCCCTCCCCCCACTGCATCCCAAAACCAGCCCAGTTCGTCCCCTCCCTCCACTGCATCCCAAAACCAGCCCAGCTTGTCCCCGCCTCCCTAACCTGTTTTTCCTCTCACCTATCCCCTCCTCCCACTTCAGGCAGCGCCTCCATTTCCTACCTACTAACCTCATCCCGCCTCCTTGACCTGTCCGTCCTCCCTGAGCTAACCTATCCCCTCCCCACCTACACTCACCTTCACTGGTTCCACCCCCGCCTCTTTGACCTGTCTGTCTCCTCTCCACCTATCTTCTCCTCTATCCATCTTCTGTCCGCCTCTCCCTCTCTCCCTGTTCCCCTCCCCCATTTCTGATGAAGGGTCTAGGCCCGAAATGACAGCTTTTGTGCTCCTAAGATGCTGCTTGGCCTGCTGTGTTCATCCAGCTCTACACCTTGTTATCTCAGATTCTCCAGCATCTGCAGTTCCCACTATCTCTGAGACTCTTGTGCTCTTCCTAGTCTGACCTCCTGACAATCCATGGCAGTATTTGCTCTTCCATTGGTAGCCATGCCTTCAACTACCTGGCACTAAAGCTCAGGAGCTTCCCTCTTGTCCACTTCAATCCTTCCTTCAAATCTACCTATCTGACAAGACCTTTGGTCACTTGTTCTATGTTATTGTTGTTCCATAATTTTTCTCCTGTATTCATTCACAAGATGAGGCAGCATTTATTGCCCAGACGAGTCAACCACATTTCTGTGGGTCTGGAGTCACACATGCCCAGACCAGGTAAGGAGGGCAGTTTCCTTTCCTAAAGGACATTAGTGATCTCATCAGGTCTGAAGAGATGTAACGGGTAATAGAGATAGATTCTTGTTTTATTAATGATATTGAGTGAGGGGTAGTTACTGCTCGCATCCCAAGGAGAGCTTCCCTATTTCCTTAGGAGCCTTTCCATTCAATGGACAGGGGTGGGGGACCTTCATTCTTCGTTAGAAAGACACCACCTCTGACAATGCAGCACTCCCTCAGTGCTGTGGTAGAGGGTAGGATGTGGTCTTTACGTGCTTTGGGCCTGGAGTGGGCCTCAAACCCACCGGCGCAGAGGCGAGCATGCTGCCCATTGTGCAAAAGCTGACATACCGAAGGTAAGGTCACCATCGTCTGACCAGATTATGAGGCTCCTCTCACTGCTGGGAGGCAATTGGTGATGGTTTAACCTGAAGGCGGAGGGACCTTTGTGGGAATCTCAGCCAGCGCAAGAATTGAGCCCACGCTGCTAGTATCATTCTGAATCACAAACCAACTGTCCAGCCAACTGAGTTAAGGAAGTTAAAAATATTTGTTGCAACCAACCGAGCGGGGATTTAAAAAGAGGGGACCTGATTCCACCTCCTCACCTGGCCGTAAGGAGTGATACTGAAATCATTAAACATGACGCGAAAGGTGAAAAACCCACAGAAGTGCCCTGCTCTGGTTAACACAGAGCAGTATACCTTACAGCTGCCCTCCTCGTGTTCACTGCTCACGTAACCCTGTGGCAGTGCCCGGGTCCTACCACCAGGCCAGCCATTTCCACAAGATGAGCGAACATGCTAAAACAGTTGGCAGACAAATTGAAAGCCATCGGTGGCACTAATGACAGACTGGGAATTGCCAAACTAAAGTCTGGAACCTGAAGAAAAGTAAACAGAGACTGAGCGAAAAATAATTAAAGCAAAATAACCAATATTTACATTGTTTAAAAAACTGACACATCTTTTGAGCTTGAACAAATTTGCTGAAGCTTCCCTTTCACTGGCACTTGGAGCCCGACAAAATTGTGACAGGCTGGCAAAGCACATCAGTATATCGTGTGTTTGCTGAGTAATTGTGTTATCATTCTGCGCATTAAAATGTCACAATGTCAGTGAGGATATGGGACACTGGTTTATTTCAGTGTGTGAGCCAACAAAAGAAAAGTCATTTCATGAATGGTTTCAAACAGAGATCTAACTCGGATAAAATCAATCTGGGAAAAGAAAACCTGTTCTGAGCCACTTGTCTCAAGGTCACACAGGAACAACCTGGTTTCTAGGCTTGGAAATTGGAAGCGAAGGCAAAGTTTGATCTTACATCTTGCTTGGCAAGTGTGGCTGGAGAATACGGAACGCAGTGCAAATGCAGTATGTATTTTCTAATCAGCCTGTTCAATAGTGTTATGATTCAGTTCTGGTGCAGCTCGAACATCTGCCTGAGAGGTAAGGGCACTACCATTACTTCACAGGAGCCCCATGCACACGCTGCACCCTCTACAAGGAGCCTGTGAAAAAGGGCTGGAGTGATGTATAGTTAGCACAAACCCGAGCTAGAATCCATTGGTGGCAGCTGTTGGTTTAGATAGTCACGTAGAGACCCAGGCTACATATTTGAAAGAAGGTCCATGGGATTTCCTGACAATCAAGGGGTTTCGAGGAACAGCACCAAAGTCCCAGGACTGGGGAAAGTTTTTGTGTGGGGTTTTGATGGGGGTAACATTTCCAGTGGTGGGGGACATAGGGAGAGAGGGTAATAGAAGTTGGAAGCCAGTAGGAACGGGTGCCTCCTTATGGATATATCTCCTAGGCCACTGCCCTACACCTATGTCCTCAGTCAGACACTGTACTCCTTTGATTGGGGAATACCCTCTGGCAAGCTGACAGGTAACCCACACATTTCTTACTCTCAGGAAGATGGCATGGCAATATGTCAATCCCAGTGGTGGTGGGATGAGGCCATTGAGTGGTCC